>NC_048228.1:89218991-89219152 GCF_002007445.2 Ailuropoda melanoleuca | reverse complement strand
GATAAAAAGCTTCTGCACAGCCAAGGAAACAGTCAAAAAAACTAAGAGACAGCCCACGGAATGGGAGAAGATATTTGCAATGACACTACAGATAAAAGATTAGTATCCAAGATCTACAAAGAACTTCTCAAACTCAAAACACAGGAAACAAATAATCAAAT
>NC_048228.1:89212928-89216041 GCF_002007445.2 Ailuropoda melanoleuca | reverse complement strand
TTGGGGCAATGGGACAAGGGTGCAAGAAAGGCTGGCAAGAAGGACATAGGAATCTGAGCTCAAATTTACTCAGTCTTGCATCTATTCTACAAATATTTATTAAGAGCCTAATAATGATTAGATACTGTTCTGGCCATTGGAATTAAAGTAGCAAATCAAGCAGATAAGGCCACTGCCCCCATGGATTTTACATCCTGGTGTGGGAGACAGGTCATTAACAAGTAAACAAATAGCATGGTGTTTTCAGATATTGGTTAAGTGCTGTGAAGGCAAATGGGTGAGGTGACGCAAACAGACTGTGCTGCTTCTGACAAGGCAGTCAGGGAGGGCTCTCGGAGGAGGTGATAAGACCCGCGAATTGAGTGACTAACGGGAGTCTCCAATTGGGACAGCTCAGTTTTATGGGGATATTGCTCTGTTATTAGTCACATCTTGGCTCTTTGAATTCAATCACAACACAATAAAATTTATAATGGCCCTTCAACATGGACAGTCACTTTTTCCATCCATGGGAGGTTTACTCATGGCTAGGCTCAGGATAACCCATAGAAGGTAAACAGGAGGAGGGAGAAAGAGCTGGGTTTGGAAGCCAGAAAAAGGCACAAGCAGCTCACTGAGGAATCTTGAGCAAATTATTTCAGTTTTACAGATCTCAGGTCGCACACCTGTTAACGGGTAGGGTGGGCTGGAAGGGCTGTGGGCACTGCAAGGAAAACATGCTACGTCATCCCTATGGTATATCGGTGAGCTCTCCCCTTTGATTTACCCTTTAAAGATACCCCATAGCTATTTACATTTGTAAAAATAACTAAAGCCTCCAGACCATATACATTTTATGTGCCCTCTTAGCTATCACGATAACTTTACAAAGTTGTTGTAAGTACGAAGTACTACCTTTATTGACTCCATTTTATAGATAAGGAAACTGAGGCCCAGACAGATTAGAAGAAGGAGGGGGTCTAATATTCAGCAAAGCATTGGGTGCTTTCATCATACCAGCTGCATGCTGGATCTCCTAAATCTCTTTACAAATAAGAAAACTGAGGATTAGTGACATTGTATGATTAGCTCAAAGGATGCAAAGAAAAGGACAGAGACGACGTTTGACCCCAGCGCTGTGCCACTACAAATGTCCCTTCTTTTCCCACGCATCATGTGGAGCTGGCAGATGGGTGATGCCCCTTTACCAACAGGCAAGACTGTGGGCTCCTCTCCGCGCTGGCCAATACATCATTCGTAGAGGACTCTTGACATATTTCCAATGATAATGCTGGACTTTGTAACTGTCACATGAGTTATGGGACTACTGCGTCTAATTGTATCCATCAATATCACCAGTGAGGAAATAGTACCAACCTCATAGATTTTTTTTTTTTTTTTGCCAAGATTGAATGACATGATGGATCTAAAATACCTCATCCATGGATACGAGGTAAAAAGGTAACTGATAAGTGGTCTCCATTGTCGGTACTGAGGAATATGACTTTTTTTCTTTTGTCTTCAGGCCCGAGCTCAGCAGGTGACACTGAATTAAGTACAAAACATGTGCTTGATGAATAAATAAGGGAAGGAAGGAAAGCCACGATTAGTTAACTTCTTGGAGTTTGGGGACATGACTTCTAGTCCAGCCTCTGCTGTTATGACCATGAGACCACCCAGAAGTCACTTATCATTTCTGGATCTGAGTTGCCTCCCTCGTCACATGGGGGAGTAGTCTCAAATGGTCTTTACCACCCCCTCTAATTAGGGATTGGTTCTTTCATTTAACAGTATTTAATTTGGAACCAATAAAACCTGAGTTTGTTCCCTGACTCTTGTCACTCCTTAACGACCCTATCTGATGCTTCATTTGGTCCCATATGTACCTGCTCTCTTGCTGTCCGTGTGGCCTCCTCAGTGCATAGACTCAGTTTCACATTTGGGACTTTAGGACAGGAGGGGATATCTCTCCTTTCACTTTGTTTTGTGTTACTGGGTCTCCATGGGGGCCCCTCCTGGGGGAACATTTGACAATGTCTGTAGACACGTTCAGTTGTTACAGCTGGGGGTGGGGTGCTACTGGCACTGAGAGGGTAGAGGCCAGATGTGCAGCTAAACATGCTACAATGTCCAGGATGGTCCCCCACAGCAAAGAATTATCAGACTCAAAAATGTCAATGGCACTGGGGATAAAAAGCACTGTATTGTGCGGGAAATATATTTGCGGGGGATGAGACTCTCCTAACACTGCGTCTGAGAGCACCGCTTCCTGTCATCTGCCCTGGACGTCGGATGCTGGCAGATGGAAGTCTGTGCTTAGTGATTAAATGTACACATAAAAATCCCCTGGTGTTTCGCAGGATTCAAAGGCACAATGAGGGAGGCCATTACTCTGCATCAGACTTCTCTACAGAGCAAACACATTATCCACCTGTAATGAAGGATTTCTAAGCAGATATGGGCTGTAGCTTCTATGGGGGAATGTCTTAGCTGGGGGCATGTGGATTTTAGCTGCATGAATAATATCAGCATTAATGGGAATCATTGTGCTGCCCTGCACTGGAAATTTACCCCTGAATGGGCAGCAATATCCCACAGACAGAGGCCATTGAAAATCTGTTTCGCTGGCAGGATACATGGAGAAGGAGTGTGTGGGAAGCAGCACTGGCTGCCAGCTCACGAGTGGCTTCGGGCTGACTGATTTTTGTAGGGACAGAGGAGGGCAAACAGGGCAATGTTTTCCAGTGACCAGCATGAGCCTAGGGTCACACTGGGACAGGCTGGTGGTCTCCGGCACATCCCTCCTCCCCTTTCAGAGATTTCTGCTCAAGTCAGAGTGCTCTGCTTCCTGTCCTTTCCTTAGGTCCGTAGCCATCCTGCCACCCCCAGGAAGGTGGGCTAATAAACTCATCCTGTCTAAGGTGTCAAGGACTCAGGGGTTACCTTCTGCAAGGTAATTTGTGCTTTAAAGGAATGCACTCAATGAAATGCGAGGCACTGTGACATAGAGCTTTGTTTTTCTGGAGTGTCGGCAAGCATGTCCCCGAGGATATAATCTCCTCTCGCATGAATCCTTCAGACCTTGATTTAAGCTGCAATGGAGTCATTCTTGCACATCCCAATTTCTGGAAGCT
>NC_048228.1:89122498-89212828 GCF_002007445.2 Ailuropoda melanoleuca | reverse complement strand
TGTTTTCCAGAGTGGCTGCACCAGCTTGCATTCCCACCAACAGTGTAGGAGGGCTCCCCTTTCTCTGCATCTTCTCCAACACCTGTTGTTTCTTGAGTTGTTAGTTTTAGCCATTCTGACTGGTGTCAGGTGGCATCTCATTGTGGTTTGATTTGTATCTCCCTGATGCCAGGTGATGTTGAACGTTTTTTCATGTGTCTGTTACTAGGCCCACATTCTGAGGCTGACCTGGATCTCCATGCCAGCGTGTTCAGGGTTTTTAAGTGGAGGGGGGAGGTGATGGAGCCTTTCCTCATTTGGAAGTCACAGACTTCACTGGGGCTGTTAGTGGTCTGCTTAATTCTGGCTGGGATCTGTCAGAGCCTCCAGGATGCAGTACTTTTTGTACTTAAACACAAGACTCTATGTCTGTTTTCACTGTGAGGCAGGCTTTCCTGCCAGGTGGTAGGGAAGTTCCAATCACCACTATTTGGAATGTCACTCAAGCCACTCACTTCCCACAATGTCTATCAAGATATGTGAACAACAGAGGAGAAGGACACTTAAATTTTAAAACACTGGATTTCTCTAGTCTCCTTTGAGTGTGACCCACTAAGCCCATGATACAAATTAGGAACCTTTTATAAATGCAGAAGTGACGATGTCACATTCTGCAGTGACCTTTCATTATCATCCTTCATTGTTATGACAGTGACAAATCCCAGCTCTGTGATGTCCAGCCTCCAGTTCAGAAAAGCTGCAGATCTCCCAAGGCTTGGTATGCTAGGGCATAAGAGACGAAATTTCTCTCTCACCCATCATCATCCCTCACTTGTTTTGGGTGATCTGACCTGGAGATCAGACAAAGTTTCCCTGATCTCTTGTGGTTATACTCTGTATGAGGGCCCCAAGTTCGTGGCGTTGAAGAAATAAACCATTATAGCAATATTCATACCAAAACACATAGTATTACCTGAGAAAGGGCTGACTTGGGAGAGTCAGAGTAATTTTTCAGAAGAGACAACATATGGACTTGGTTTCCTAAATTAAGTGAATTTATTTAAAAGTTCAACCTTGCAAATTACAACTCTAGGGAGGAAGCCTTCAGGCTGTCTCTCCCGAGGTAGTTTCTATCACATGATGGCAATGCTCACATATGCCTGGATACTGCTGCCTAGTTCTTATGAGAGCATGGAGAGAATCCATCATCCACAACTCAATCACTTATGCATTGTCTCCTAAAAGCTGCATGATCTTGGGTAGGTGACTGGATAGCCCAAAGTCTCAATTTCCTTGGTTGTATGATAGGAATAATAACACTCATGCCACAGGAAAGACTGCTGTAAGGTGGATCAGTCAGGGTTCTGAGTTGCAAGCAACAGAAACCAATTACGGCTGAGTTATGCTGAAGCAGGAGTGATTGAGAGAATCACCTGATGGGATGGAGAACCGGACACAGAACCAGGAAGAACAACAGCCAAAGTCAAGACCCAGGCTGCTGTGGGAAGGGCATTAGCATAGGTCGTGGTGGTATTGCTGCTTCCTTCTCTCACTGGTCCCTTGTTCCAACTCTTGGGCCAGCCATGATTGGATGTCTATAACTGGAGCACGTTCCTGACTTCGAAAGGGATGCAGCTTCCGAAATAAGAGGCAGACTCAGCTTCCAGCAAGACTCATTAGGGGAAGAATTACTAAAACATAGGAGGGGAATCAAATGATGGAAAGCCAAAAAGAAATACAAATGTTCACTCTCTGAAGATTGACTGTGATTATATTCCCAAACAGTACCCAGTACACAGTTGGTTGTGAACAAATGTGAATTCCATTTTTACCTCTTTTGGGTCAATATCTTTACTGTTGATGGTCGTATTAATGGAATTTATAAAGCACATTTTAGTGATTTGTAACACTTACTTGCTCATTTATTATTTCTTTGCCTTTTTTACAGCTAGGAGAACTGTGCCTCAGGCCCCTAAAACAGTAAATATTTGAAAGACTATAAAAACAGGTTAGTGCAAAACTCAAAAAATATTAGTTTATTTCATTTAAATGTTTTGTAGACTTTGCTGTAACTTCAGAAACTCTTTCTCATTCTTCTCTGTTTGCTATGTGAAAACTTGACTTATGCTTTTAGCACTTTGAATATGACAGGGCTTTAAATATGAGCCTTATGAGTGCTGATCGGTGGACAAGGATACTTTGGAACATGATTAGTGTCTAGAACCACTCTGCTTGTTTTCTTCCTTAATGACTAAGTCACTCCCTGGAAATAAATGGGTCATTTGCAGAGACACATGTGGACTCTCGGGCCCTTGGGGCACTCTTTGAGCGACTGGAGAAAAATAGACTAAATGTGTTGGTGCTGAGTCCAGTTCAGTTCATCTGCTTCGAGTTTCCCTTTGGCTATTCCAGTTGCTAAGAAGCAGGGTGACTTATTATTACAAGAGCAGAACTGAGCTCAAACTCTTTTTTATCACTCACAAGCTGTGTGACCTCAGGCAAGTTATTTAACCTCTCTGAACCTCAGTTGTCTTATCAGAGGGTAGGTCTGGGAGTTTTGTAAAACACTGTCTATAAAGTGGCTAGTAGAGTGCCTGATTTTATAATTTATCCTCAACCAGTGGCTGGCACAGAGACCACTGAGGATAAATCTATGTTCTGTTCTACTAAATCTATTGTGTTTCCTTTCTATTGAAGATATAGAATAAGACCATCATAATGACAAAAACCAAACCCTTTGAGGGCAGGGGTAGTGTTTAATTTGCCGTCCTAGGGTTAGTAGAGTGCTCTGCACGGAAAACAAAGTCTGTTCACTTGTAATGATAGGTGACGTAACCAGAACTCATGGATGGGTCTTAGGGATTGATTGAAAAAGAGGGATAGACATTTATGAAACAGGCTCCAGACAATTGCACAATATCACAGGGTATAGTCAAGGAACAGGCTTTATCCAGGAGATCTGTAAAACAAGGGTTAGCAAGAAAAGACAGTACACAGTCCCCAGATCTCTCATTATCCCCAAGGGGAGGCAATCTGGGGAAAGGATACTCTGCTGAACAAACTGTGGGGATAAATTTCAGGGCAGGAAACATGTCTTTCTCTCTCTCTCTCTCTCTCTTTTTTGGGGGCGGGAACATGTCTCTTACTACTGTGGTTTCTTATGGGGTGCTATGTCTGAATGTTTGTGTGTCCCCTCCCCTCAAATTTATATGTTGAAATCCTAGTGCCCAACGTGATGATGGTAGGAGGTAGGACTTTAGTTGATACTTAGGTCATGAGGGTGGAGCCCTTGTGAATGGGATTAGTGCCTTCTAAAGAGACCCTACAGAGCTCCCTCACCCCTTCTACCATGGGAGGACACAAGTGTACCAGGGAAAGGGCTTTCACCAGCACAAGACCATGCTGGTGCTTTGAGTTGGACTTCCAGCCTGTGCAACTGTGAGAAATAAATAGCTCTTGTCTGGAAGTTACCCAGTCTGTCGTCTTTTGATATAGCAGCCCAAATCTATGAAGACAGAAAATCTAACATGGGAAAGTGGCTTTGTCAAGTGGTTGTGGTGTGGATGGAAAAGACAAACATACTACTTGGAATCCAGACGCTCTGGATTTGGGTGCTGCTCTTTACAGGGCTGTTTAGGAAAACTAGCTTCCTAGTATGTATAGACGTTGGGACCTGTGTGCCATTGCAGGGCCTCCTGCTGTGGGAGAACGCCCCTAGTCTTATAGGCAGCTGGATTACGGGAAAGTTTCTTGCTTGGGGAAAGAGCAAGCCCCCTGCTAGCTAGCCCATTGTTCAGACAATTCAGAGAGAACCCCTGGTATCATTTTTAGACAGTCATGTTTATAATACTACATAGAATTCCCTATAGATGCCGCATTTTGACTCCACCAATGAGATAGTTTAATAATAATACTAGTATTGTTGCTTTGATAATATTAATATTTTATGTTTCTTCTCGAGCTCTTCTGTTTCTTAAGTTTTTATTTCATTTTCTCTAAAATTTTTTGCCAATAACTACTATATCTCAGGCTCCTACTTTATCAGTGAGCCGACATAACATTCTCCCAAACTCTAGAAGTTAGACACGATTAAGTCCACTTTGCAGATGATGAAATGGGTAGCACAGAATAGAAATGATTTTCTGAAGTCCTCAGGCCAGACTACCTGGTCAAATTGGAACTGACACCTAGGACTCGGCTTCCAGAGGTAGAGCTCTGTCTGTCTGCTAGATGCTTCCCTAGAGATCCCGATGGCGTGAGAAGAATTGTACCTTTGTTGGCCTTTCCTTTCACAATGGAAAGCAACAGAATGCAGTGGTTTTCTCTAACCTTTGTAAGGTTCAGAAGAGTGGGGATTCTCCACACACGGGGCAGTCAACACCAGGAATGCTAGTTAGCTGGCATGCCCAAAGAAGAGGCAATTATGTCCATCCACTCTGTCCTTAAGCCACATAGACTGGCAAGAGTCATGGACTGGAACATTATGGATATCTGCCAAAATTATTCATGCATATCTACAGGACTGCTACTAATTCATTAAGAGTCAATTGGATTCCGTTGGTCAACCAAATTAATCTAAGCATGCTATCTGTCACATTGGCTTCCTCAGTCATTAATGAGAAAAATCGACAAAAATTAGACACCCAGAGAGCATGCCAAAGGAAAAAAAGTGAGCACAACCATTTTAACTTAGCACAAATGTTGTCATAAAGAATGTCTGTTGTTTTAGCCCAATCTATTTCCCCTGTGGAACTTTGCACTGTATCCTTAACTGGACATTTATCATGTCTTAAGATGTTGGACATCCTACCTGACATTTTGAAATTGTTGCAAAGCCTCAGCCTATTATTAAAAAGGTCTGTCACTTAAATGAGAACCTTTAGCTGATGGGGAGAGGAAAAAGCAAGGTGACCAAAAGATACATTTTGGGCTTTGAAAGAATTACACATTGGCAAAACTCCATTCTGTTCCAACTAATTACTGTGATAGAGAGGAGAGAAAGAGAGAGAGAGAGACAGAGAGTGAGAGAGAGAGAAAAGGAGACAGAGAGAGGAGAGAGTTATGTAGTTTCATCGATATTTCTGAGACACTTGAACATGCAAAGGCAGAGATAAGAAACACTTAGTCTCTTGGTCGGTAACTTATTGCTCGCATGAGCTGTTCACTAATGAGCCAACTGCAAGAAGGCCAGCTCCAAAAAGTTTCTATTCCCAACTGTGCTGACATGTTTAAAATGGAATGTGTGTTTGCAAGAACACCCTCCCGTGTATGAAACTGGGGATAAACCTCTTTGGAACCTTTGACTTATTTCTTAGGCTCACAGCCATATATTATTCATGGTGATAATTAATTGTAAGGTCTATTCACATCATAAACACAAAAGAGGCAGAGTTCAAAAGAATGATGGAAGTTCATTGCCACAAGTGTTTTTCTAAGGGGAGAAGTTTGTTACTTGGTTCTTCTCATTTGTGCCCTGCCTGGGAATGAGATGGGCAAGGGATTTCCTTAAAAACTAAGATCTTGACAAGATCATTGTGGTGGAAAGTTTGAGAGAAACAGGTCACCACTTGGACCATGGATTGAAGAACTGAGTTGGCAGTGGAAAAATGGTGGCTGCTACGTAAAATAACATCTTGATTCCTCCAGGATATAAAAGGTGAAGCTGTAATGTACACACAAATACACACATATTAATGAGGCACTCACACGGTGGGCACTGTTGGAATCTATATGCAATTTTCTGAGCTGAGGAGGTGAGCCCTTTAATCAACCCCACTGTTTGGGGCTCCCCCAGATTCCTTGTGTGCTGGGCCTAGAGTATGGAGGTCTCCCAATTGAGAATGTTGTCCAAGTGTAGTTGACCATAAATTACATTTTAACTTCCATTTCTCATTAATGCCCAGTATGAATGGTGCATGAGTGCCGGGTGCTGATCTAATCATTTTACATTTACAAACTCATTTAGTCCTCACAATAGCCTGTGAAGGAGGTACTATCTCGGTCTCACAAATGAGATCAGCGGATCACAGAGGGGGCACTTGCTTCCTTGCCCATTCATAATCCTGCCTCAGCACTTCCTGGCATGCTCAGCCCACCTTTTCTACTTTACTTTGCAGCTCTCACTCCAGAACCTCGTACCTGGCCAACACTGTCTTCCAAGCAGCACGAAGAGATCTAGGCCTCTTCCGGTTTCATGTGAAAGAGAGATGACCCTTACTAAGTAGAAATGGGATTTTCCCCCTTCAACGCATACACCAAAATGTTCAGGTGTAGAGCCAGACCTAGCCTTAGACTCACCTATTTCCACGTGCCCCAAAGACATTGTCAGGATGCTGTCTCCAGTCCTCGAGGCACCTTCCTCTGTGTTTGCTTCATCATCAGGCAGGGTGTTTTTCCTAGGTGGTGGAAAATTTCTTGTGTTCAGCCAGCTGTGCTGGCAGACTGGCTGCAAATGTAAGTTGTCTCAGTAGCTCCTTCCTCCATGATTTCAACTGAAAAAGGGATAGGAACCTAAGACTGAAAGCTTGTTGAGGTTGTTGTGTTCTGAAAGTTCATCTGTAGCGATCTCTTTAAATACAACCCTTTGATTGGCTGCTGGTCAAATTAAGGAAGGAAGAAGAGGCTTGGTGGAGTGGAAACGAAATCTGGATTTGGGGTCAGAATCGTTTCAAGCCTCATTTTTATAGATGCAACTTTGGAGAAGTCTTGCTCTATAAACAGAGTCCTAAGAGTTGGGTCACACTGGATGGTCCCTCAGGTCCTGTGCAGTTTTTAGGGTCCTTGACTCTCCAGAAGATGGCATGATCCTAAGGGGACATGGTTATTTAATGAGAACATTTTCAACTGTCACCCAGACTTCCTGGCTCCTAATCCCACATGAGATGCAGAATCCCAGGCACTCCTTCCAATTAAGAATAACAAAAAGGCTGTGGGTGGATTTTAGTAGGGGCTAAAGCTAGGAGATTTCTCTCTAGGGTTGAGAGAAAGTATTATGACTCAGTCTGGGGGAGAGGGGAAGAAAAAGCAACAAAATGACGAGACATTGGGATCTTGGTCTCATTTGTTACCTGTACTGTTACTTGCCTAAAGGCCTCCATTCTCTGATTGATTCTTCTTATGGGATTAAGCACGGTGGGGCTCTGTCCTGGATGCAGCACAGGTGTAAGGGGTCCCCATCATAATTGTATACTGGAGATCTCAACTGGAAGGATAAGAATAATCCAAGACCCATGATCAGTCCAAAGGTGCAGACATCAACTGGACGGGCTTTTTGTGAAGTGGGGACCAAGATGTGATGGAGGTGGAAAGATGGTGGGAAATCTATGATGCCGAGGGGGAGGCACAGCGTAATGGGGGGGATGAAAAAGCATCCTTAGGCAAGTTCAGACCTAAACTATTCAGATATATTTTATTACTTTTCCAATTGTTCCTATAAACTAGATTCAGATCATTTACATTAGACAAACTTACAAGCTTTGAAGTATCAACTGGCATGCCAATTTGAGTGATTTACCAAGATAAATTTAACTACTGATATAACTAGACTAGAATGCTGGCAAATCTATTCTGGAAATGATTCGAAAATTGGAAGGTTGCCTGGTGAACACAGAACTAGAACAAAGGGAGTTAGTTTTAGGACATAAATGTTTAATGACAATGGGCTCAGATAGCCCAGAGTATCTGTCCATAGGAAGGACACACAGGGATTGGAGGGCTCAAGGCCGTGAGCCAGGGCCCCTCTCTTCTGCCAACACTAGGCTCTCTGACTCTTCTTTCCTAAGTTCCAATGGGCCCCTTCTCTATTCTGTCTCCTCCGCTCCTTCATTCTTCAGATAAGCTAGTACCTTCTATTATGTGACATCCATTTTGAGTTGCTTGCTTGTTTACCCCAAATCATTTTATCTCTAAGGCGTCTTTTACACATTTTGCCTCTCTTAGTGTTGACTTCATAGTTCAATTCTCAGAATTCAGGCTATATGTTGCTGTCATCCCTGTCTATTTCTGTCACTTGTAAAGAAAGAGCCAATTTCCTCTAAGAGTTTATGATTGATCCATAGAAAGAAAAAAAAATAACCTGCATGCATTTTGGCTCTGTCCCTCCGTGTTGCCACCGTGCTAAAGAGAATTTTACTTCTCAAGTTTAATTCCTGCTCTTTGAGGTAGGTTCTGCTGTTGCCACATTTTTCCTTAGGTTGCTATGGGGCTAAAATCACCTTCATGTGTGTTGGAGGTGGTGGGGGTGGGGGGTGGTACAAGACAAAGCATTCATTGAGAGTTCATGGAGCTGCTTTTCTTTCTTCTGACTACTTTTTGTAGACTACTTTTTGCTCTGATAACCTTTGGCCTCATAAGTAGAATGATGGCAGTGATTTCCCTGAAGTGGGTTGGTACATTCTCAGAGGTCCCAGAGGGTAACACTAAAGTAATGGGAATAGAACTGCTTTAACAGTTAAATAAAACAAAACACAACAAGACAAAAAGATCTCCCACCTACATGGGAAGATTTACTAACATTTGTATTCTTTTCCACTGGAGAATTTTTATAGATTCTGCTTTAAGAAAATTAACAGGATTTACAAGAACACATGGAAACCCTACAGTAACAGATACTCCCACAAAGCCATTATAAACACACTATTTTAAAATGATCCTGGAAGAATTTTAGGTTAATTCCATAATGGTTGCAGCACCCTCTTCCCCGAAGAGGAAGTGCCAACTCCAAAAATTACTGCTGCTGATTACAACATGGAGAAAACTTATTTAAACTGTCAAGTGACAAGAAAGCTATACATCAAAGGATGGTATTGAAAGTAAACTTTGACAACAATACAAAAAGTACATTCACTCAAAAGAACACATGCAGTTTCTTTCCTGCATTCGTAACATTTAAGCAGGAGAACCCAAGTCAAATCTAAGAGCCACCAAAGCAGTCTGAGTTTAGTGAAGGGCCAGGCCTGCTCAGTCCCTTTCGATTCTCCATGAGGCTCTGTGCAGTGGCCAGGAAACATCAAACTAGTGGCTTCCTCTCCTTGCTCTTCAATGTCCCCATTCATAGCACTGGACCCAAGCAGTCCTCTCCTTGTGTGGAGAACCTAAAAGACTTACTTGATCTCCAGAGCCCTCTGGCATTCTTGGATGGACAGCATCGACAATGGTCAGTATTATCACTTCAGGTGTGCAGCTTGAATGGCCCCGAACCTGGGGATGCCTCGCAGAGTTGTGTGTTGACAGGTGGTCCTTTCCTGATATGGGAGCAAGTCAGGGACAAAGTGGGCTGGGAGACCCCTGTGAGATGGGTGGTGCCAATGTGTCCATCCTCCTGACAGGAGCCAGAATGAGATGGGATACATTTAAAGATTTTACAGATTTATTTTGAGAGAGAGAGAGAGAGAAAGAGAGAGAGTGCGTGCAAGTGGGGCTGAGGAGCAATGGGAGAGGGAGAGAGAGAATCCCACACAGACTCCATGCTGAGTGAAGAGCCCAAATTGGGGTTGGATTCCAGAACCTGGAGATCATGGCCTGAGCCGAAATCAAGAGTCCGACACTTAACCGACTGAGCCACCCAGGTGCCCCAAGGACATATTTAGATTTTATTTGTATAGCTCTTAGACTGCTTTTTAGGGGCTACTTGCCTTTAGGTAAATATTTTGAAGGTTTACTATTGTTGCTTAAGGTTTTTCGGTTAGAAANATCCTCCTGACAGGAGCCAGAATGAGATGGGATACATTTAAAGATTTTACAGATTTATTTTGAGAGAGAGAGAGAGAGAAAGAGAGAGAGCGCGTGCAAGTGGGGCTGAGGAGCAATGGGAGAGGGAGAGAGAGAATCCCACACAGACTCCATGCTGAGTGAAGAGCCCAAATTGGGGTTGGATTCCAGAACCTGGAGATCATGGCCTGAGCCGAAATCAAGAGTCCGACACTTAACCGACTGAGCCACCCAGGTGCCCCAAGGACATATTTAGATTTTATTTGTATAGCTCTTAGACTGCTTTTTAGGGGCTACTTGCCTTTAGGTAAATATTTTGAAGGTTTACTATTGTTGCTTAAGGTTTTTCGGTTAGAAGGGAGCACAGGGTTTAATGATATTCACCTCATATCTCGTTAGTTCACTAAAGGGTGGGGGATTTACGTTCCACAGGGACCTATTAAGGGAAGTAATTTTATTAATATCCTAATTATTATTTTAAGACATATAAATTAATATTCTTATTTGTGAAGTGTTCCCTCCCCCTGCTTAGGATGCTGCATCTACAATTAAAATATAATAAAGACTATTAATAATGAATAAACATAAAATTAAAATATCATAAAATACGCAATTAAAAAACACTAAAAATCCTAGCTGAGCAGAATCATTAGAAAAGGCTAATCATGACTAGAGGAGAAATGCTTCTGGAAGATGATGTTGCTAAGCATTATTTAACCAGTGAGAGTTTTAAAAAAATGCTTAATTCATGATTTATCACTGATAATGATGTGAATCTTGTTAGACTCTTGATGCCCCAAATGAGCAAATCAAAATGGTCCTGGGTCACAGTCTGATACATCTTTTGACCTTCCAGTTGCTTCTGTGTCATAAAAAAGGCCCATCTCAAGCCCAAAGGAAAGTGGCCAGGTGTGTTGTCAATCATGTACGACTCGTAATCATAAATTTCACTGTTTTTTTGTTAAATTTAATACTGTTTATGTGCGTTTTGACATGCATGCATTATTCAGAATAGCTCTCTAAAAATTGGACTAGATATCCTCTAAAGTTCTTTTTTGCTTCAAAATTCTACCCCGTGTCTGTAAGTAGGGAACTGTGGTGTGGCTGAGGCGCGTTGAAAAAAGACACCTGGCTGGGTCTGATGGTTTCACGTTTCAAGGCCTCAGTTTTCTTATCTGTAGAACAGGGAGTGTAACCTCCTTCTCATTGGGTTTCTGGTGCTGGGAGAAACACATAAAAAGTGTTTGTGAAGTATGAAAAGTATAAATTCCCGGAAACACTACAAATCGTTCTGCCGTAGCTAATACAATACTCAGATCCAGGTCTGATATTTGGGCTCCATAGCTGTTGATCTTTTGGAGGAGTGCGTTGATTCCCTTTCCTTCATGATTTGCAATTTTCTGTTTCTTTTCTTTAATTGATCTCACATTATATGTTGCCTTTGTTTCTTGGCAACCCCACATCCTTTCTGAAACGAGATAAGATGGAAATAGAGTTCAAATAGAGATAAGANGTTAGACTCTTGATGCCCCAAATGAGCAAATCAAAATGGTCCTGGGTCACAGTCTGATACATCTTTTGACCTTCCAGTTGCTTCTGTGTCATAAAAAAGGCCCATCTCAAGCCCAAAGGAAAGTGGCCAGGTGTGTTGTCAATCATGTACGACTCGTAATCATAAATTTCACTGTTTTTTTGTTAAATTTAATACTGTTTATGTGCGTTTTGACATGCATGCATTATTCAGAATAGCTCTCTAAAAATTGGACTAGATATCCTCTAAAGTTCTTTTTTGCTTCAAAATTCTACCCCGTGTCTGTAAGTAGGGAACTGTGGTGTGGCTGAGGCGCGTTGAAAAAAGACACCTGGCTGGGTCTGATGGTTTCACGTTTCAAGACCTCAGTTTTCTTATCTGTAGAACAGGGAGTGTAACCTCCTTCTCATTGGGTTTCTGGTGCTGGGAGAAACACATAAAAAGTGTTTGTGAAGTATGAAAAGTATAAATTCCCGGAAACACTACAAATCGTTCTGCCGTAGCTAATACAATACTCAGATCCAGGTCTGATATTTGGGCTCCATAGCTGTTGATCTTTTGGAAGAGTGCGTTGATTCCCTTTCCTTCATGATTTGCAATTTTCTGTTTCTTTTCTTTAATTGATCTCACATTATATGTTGCCTTTGTTTCTTGGCAACCCCGCATCCTTTCTGAAACGAGATAAGATGGAAATAGAGTTCAAATGTTATTTTCTTGGGTTTAAGGAAAGCATTTGACCCATGAAATATCTTAATCAGGATAATAACTCATTGTGTAGGGAATCTATATCCTTCTGTTAGAAATAAATTCCTTTGTGTCTTTCAAGGTGCTTTGATTTCCTAGCCGCTGCTGGTAAAATGCCCTGGGAGGGAAAAACATGCAAATTCTTGCCTGTATCTTTTATGCATCAGAGAAGGGAGTTTTGCTTTCTAACTGATCAGGTGGGTGAGAGAGTGAGGCTCTGAAGGTGGTCAAAATAACAACCACTGTGCCAGATGTTGCCTGAGGTGTNTGTGGTCCATATATACAATGGAATATTACTCAGCTATCAGAAAGAACGAATTCTCAACATTTGCTGCAACATGGACGGCACTGGAGGAGATAATGCTAAGTGAAATAAGTCAAGCAGAGAAAGACAATTATCATATGATTTCTCTCATCTATGGAACATAAGAACTAGGATGATCGGTAGGGGAAGAAAGGGATAAAGAAAAGGGGGGTAATCAGAAGGGGGAATGAAACATGAGAGACTATGGACTATGAGAAACAAACTGAAGACTTCAGAGGGGAGGGGGTGGGGGAATGGGATAGACTGGTGATGGGTAGTAAGGAGGGCACGTATTGCATGGTGCTGGGTGTTATACGCAACTAATGAAGCATCAAACTTTACATCGGAATCTGGGGATGTACTGAATGGTGATTAACATAATATAATAAAATAAAATTAAAAAAAAAAAAAAAAGAAAACATAATCCTGGGCTGCAAAGTTCTACTGGCTTAAAGCTTAGTGTCTTTGGAGTTGATATTCAATGAGATTTAAAAATCCACCCTTTCCTTTCGGCCTCCCCAGGATGGCATTTGAGTTAGTGGGAAGGAGGTTTGCATGTTTGGTTCCTTTCCTAGGTTTCTACAGGGTTTTCCACATAATCACTGGGCTGGACCCCAACTGTGGGAGTCATTCAAAGCTGGGTGCAACAAGAGGGGACCGGATGGCGTCAGGGAGGCATCCCCCCTCTCCATCGGGGCTGCTTTAGGTCTGGGCTTACAGTCGGGATGGTGGTTGTGGGTTATGTGGTGCACACATCCCACGCATGCTCCACTAGCATTCAGCTTTACTTCTGCTTCATGGTGAGGAAGGGGTGTCATGTCCCCCCCCCCCTTAGGTTCTGCAACCTCTAAGTGCCCATCTTCTGGACTGCTGTCCAGAGCAGTGTGTCAGCACGACACATCCGCTCCCCAGTCTGCTTCTCCATTTAGGGGCCCCGAAACACAGAATGCCCTTCAGTGCCTCCAGAGCAAAAGGAATGGGATGGGGACCCTTCTTTTGATAAGGCACGTCTCAATCTGGTTCCCTCACACCTCACTGAGGGGGATTAATTTGTAAGCCTTCCATTTTCAGACACCTTGAATGAAAAGTGAATGCCAGTCTCCTCATTTTGAAATCACCCCACACCTCAAGGGAGACCCCCTTGCTGCTCCCACACTGCCAGGGAACAGCCGGTAGAGCAGCCTCTACCCCTCTCCCTCTGCCATCTGCACTCTGTCTTCCTCAGATACCCTCTGCCTTTTTTCCAGAAGCGGTTGCAGAAATGAGGTACACTGGACTGTTTCTACATTCGGGGTCATAGCCTCTTCGTCTCTACCACTCTGTCTATACTGCCTGAAGGGTGTGTCTAGCACCTAAGAAAGGTGCCTCTTTAAATGTCAAGACTGAAAAGTGGGGTGGTTTTCTCATTTTTCTTAGCCTGTTACCATTTATTGGATGCTTGCCTCGCACCAAGCATTGAGCTCTGGGCCTCATGGGCAATATGAGGTCAAATCGTGAGAAATCCTCCTGAGAAGTAGGCATGGGGGCTCTATTGCTTTCACAGAGGATGGGGATGAGCCCGGAAAGTGAAGGGACATGATCAGGCCAATTAGTGGTGGGGTGGGGACTTTCATCCTGAGGACTCTGGTTCCAGTAGTTCAATAAATAATTGAGAAGCTGAATATTTCATGTGGGAAACCACTGGATTGTTATGTTTACCCAGATCTCTCTCTGTTTTCTTTCTGTTTTCTCTGTTTTCTTTCTGCCTGACATGAAGAAGATTCTGCTTTCAAGCCACAATGAATTGATTATCCACTGTTGCTTCCTGCCCCCATGGCTTATTGTGTTGTTCTTTCTTCTTGGATTATCTTCTCTTTATCTGGAAAGCTCCAGCTCGTTTTTCAGTGCTCAAATGTAAAATGTTAATTCTTCTATCACACCCCCCCCCCACATCCCACTTGGGGAATGAATCATTCACTCATTTTGCGGAAACATAAGACATTGTGTGGATTATACACCTCATTGTAACATTTGTGCTGTGGTTGGCAAATCTCTTCTCTTCTGACAGTCTCTTCCTCCAGGTTAGAACAATTCTGAAGGGGGAGAAATCAGAGAGAGAGATGAACCATGAGAGACTCTGGACTCTGGGAGACAAACTGAGGGTTTCAGAGGGGAGGGCGGTGGGAGGATGGGGTGCCCAGGTGATGGGTATTGAGGAGGGCACGTGATGTGATGAGCACTGGGTGTTATACGCAACTAATGAATCACTGAACACTACATCAAAAACTAATGATGTAAATAAAAATTATTAAAAAACAAACAAAACAAAACAAAACACGAATTATGTACTATACAGTAGCTAACTGAATATAATCAAAAAAAGAACAATTCTGAAATTTATATGTATTTACAATCAATATGTACATTTAATTTTGCATTTCTTTTTTCTCCCCTCTTCTCTCTCAATGTCATTTACATATTTTCCCATAATGACATTTTAGAATAAAGAAATACAGACTGTGCTCACCTTTTAATCTTGTCTGCTGTGTTGTGAACTCAGGAGTGCAGACATAGGTGAAATATTTTTTCATCTTTTTAGTCCTGAGTACTTGGCAATTTGTCTTGCATGTAATAATTTATTGAATAAATAAACGAATAAACGATGTAGCAAAAAGAATGTGATTATGATAAATGAAATTTATAACTTACGGTTTCACGGTGTGAATGTTTACTTGGAAATTTTCTTTCAGAACTCTGTGACTTGGAATTTCTATTTCAGGGGACGAGACACATTTTCACCAGTGGTTTGACTTCTCACATATGACTGCTACTCCTTCAGTTGAACCTCAGTTTCCTTATCTGGAAAGATGGGATAATAGTGTTTATCTATTTCAGACATTCAGAAGGGTTTGTATACCATTAAGTACTATGACCATGTAAGATATTTCTTTTAGGATTACTGGAATCTTCACATATCTTGGAGCCAATCTAGATTGCCCACATAGTGGTTTCCTTTTCTTCCTTCTCGCAGGGTAACTTTTTCTTTTTTTTAAAGATATTCACTTCTCATGCAGACATATATACCATAGCATGAGCTGATCACAACTCCTATAACGGTAGCAAGGGAATTTCCATTTGCCATGTGAGTAACTCACTAGGAAAAGATGAGGAATCCAATCAATGAGATGTGAGGAGAAATGGTTCTGAGAGCTTCTTGGAAAAGTTTCATTGCTGGTAAGGTAGATTTGCAGGCTATGACTCTAAGAATTATGTTTGCTCAGGTTCAGGGAAAAAACTGCAGTCAGGGGATTATAAGCCTCATTAATAGTAATAAAGAGCATGCCTTCTTCAAAAATAAATGGACGACACATACATAAATAAAATCAAGAGAGAGCCATAGGGAGTAATTGTCTTTCTTCTTCCTGTGGTCATTATTATCTGGATGGGACACTTGCTTCGGTCATTGTGCTACCATTCAGAGGTCATGTTGATAATGAAAATTCTGCAGAGCCATGGGATGGAGGCAGCAAGAACCTGGGATGATATTTTGAGTCTTTGAATCATCCAAACCAGAAGTCTACCTACCCTGGACTACTGGTTATGACAGAAAATATATTATCAGGTTATCGAAGCCAGCTAGAGTTCATATTTCTGTTTTTGTAGCCATCAGCATCCGTCTCAGCTCTTACAGACCCCAATTATTATTGTTCTCCCCAAGAAGTGATTTACCTCTTACATCTTTTTGCTGTGCTGCAATTCTAATATTCTCACTCTTTTTGTAAACCTCCTTCTTCTTTGGCTTAGCTCGGCTCTTTCTAAGGCAGCTCTCGGTCTTTCCGGGCACTTGCACCCCACTGATTCCTCAACTCAGTAGGAGTCTCAGTAGTGAAAAGGCATCAATCCATGGTAAGACACACTGCTGTCTATCACCCCACAGACCCTTATATATATGTAAGGGGAAGAATATCACTTGCTCTTGACCGACACCACCTGAGGAGAAACCAAGAGTTTTCTAATGATGGCTAAAATTAGAAAGAATGGCTTAAGTGAGCAGTCATCTTTCTCTAACTGAAAACTAAACTCATTTCCTCTTTCCTAAGTCTTGTATTAATGCTACTAAACAAATGCAGGAACTGGAAGCTAGCGGGAGGCAAGTATTTTGAGCGTGTGTAATGGCTTAGACGGAGGAGGTAGGAACACCAGGCGAGGGGTCAAGACCGGGACAGAGGCCTCACAGTCTTCCAACCAACTAATGCTTTGAGATAAGTCATTGATTCTGGGTATTACATCTCGAAGAGTGTAGGACTGGATGTTGCCTAAGCTCCCTCTGACTTCCTGTCATATGGAATTTAATCATTGTGATTAATAGAGTTCAGAACTAATCATGAGAAAACAAATACCCCCCACTTTACCCGAGGCAAAATAAGGAAAGGATTTTAAAAGAATAAGGAAAGGATTTAATTGATAAATAGAGACATTATTTTTACTTAAAAAGACAAAGAATGCCAGGGTTTATAAATTCGGACAAATTATCTAAGATGCCAAACTCCAGGTTTTTAGCAATGGTCATCAAAGCTCATAACAAATACTCAAATAATTGTTCACTTCCTCTTTTAGGTGATGACAGCTCACAAGTCAGCACTAACTGGCCTTTTTCCTGTTGTTGAGGAGTTTTCCTTGCAGATGTCAGGGAGAGAAATGGTTGCAACCAATTAGTGCTTCAGTTATGGGCTCTTGGATCCCATTACTTTCTTCGTGCTCATTGCTTGGTACATTTTACTGTTTTGAGTCTCTTGGGTGTGGCTGTTCTGAGGTGGGATGAGTGGTATCCTCCCAAGTTCTGCAAATCAAGCCATGAACATATATCCATTGACAGTGAGTCCATATAATATATTGTTTAAACTGGGCACACATTGGCAAATGAATGAGGACATTATTAATAAATATGCTGGGGAATAGGGGTAAACTGGGATTGGCTTGAACAAATTGGGCCTTATGTATGCCATCTCCATTGAGCACCAGTTATTCAAAAGTGGGGAGATCATATATAATATGGAGGCAGAGATAGCTACCCAGGTCACCACTCCCAGCAAGTCACCATCATCCCTGCTAGCCAAAACCAGTCTGCGAGGGCCCCTGCACTCCACCTCCCACACTTGGTGAGGTCTTTATTAACCCCTTTACATTTCTGATGCACTTGCTTTGTTTGAAATAACACATGTTGGATGGCTAATTGCCTCATAGGAAGTCCCTTCAATTTGTCGGTTTGCTAAAAAATTAAATAAATAAATGGATCATCCCTGCTTTATCCCCTATTTGATATAATTAATTCTAATCTTTTGCATTTTCATTTTCTCCATGTTTAATTCCATCCTTTAAAAGACACAAACAGAAGAGAACTCTTTTAAAATTAGTGGAATAATTGTGCTGCTCATGCTACTCTGTGAAAAGGCTGTTGAAAAAAATACCATGACCCGATCTCAAACATTAAATGGTTTAGAAGCGAGACCTTCAAAATCAGATGGAAAGGATCACATTGAGAATTTTTTTTATCTTGGCTTATATACTTTCTGATGTGTCCTATCTCTCCAGCACAGCATTTTACTCTTGGAGAATATTAAGCATGGATTTCTAGTTAATTAATTAATACTATGGATAGCTTCATTTTTACACTTCCAACTCATTGTTTCTGGCATTGAACAGTATCACAAATAAACTTCAATTTTACAGCAAATAATCTGACTATTGAGATAACCTGCAAAGTGCTTCAGTAATTGCCTCTATGCATATAAAGCTTGTCACTACCATGGAGGAAGAAGAAATTTCAGGGCATTTCAAGGCACCCAAGTTGGTGGAAAGGGTCCTGATTGCCCTGGTTCATAAAATGTAATTTGCAGAAACTGCTTGATCCAAAAATTGTAAGTGCCATTTATATCCATAAGTTCTCTTCTTTCTGAGGGGCTACCACTCCCTAGTGGTAAGGTATTCATAGAGACATTACATATAGTAATTATAATAAAAATAGCACTCTAAATTTGCATAGCAGATTATAATTTACAAAGTAGTTTTGCATACTCATTAACTCATATGACTCTCTCTACAACCATTGAAAAAAGTGTTTTTGGCAGAGAATGTTATGAGTTCATAACACCCTATTTTCTTTTCCTCCTTGACAAATGCAAGATATTTTCTAGGTTTCCTTGGAGTTAGTTATGTCCATGTTCTGGCCAGTGGAATGGGCGGAAGTGATATATGTTATTTTTAAGCCTGGGTAATTAAAAACTTCTGCCCATTCCTCACTCATACTTTGATCATTCTCCCTGCCCACCTTAACCAGTTGTTTGCAAAGAATCCAGAAAAGGACCTCAATGACAGGGCAGGGGTCAGAAAACCATGGCTAAAGGGTCAAATCTGGCCTACCACCTGTTTTTATACATAAAGTTTTACTGAAACTCAGCCACTTACATTTTGTCAGTGGCTGCTTTTGTATTATGAGGGCAGAGTTAAGTTGTTGTAACATACAGCCTGTGAAGCCTAAAATATTTGCTGTAAGGCCTTTTATAGATAGTAAGGGGGATGGCAGATCCATAAAATAGAAGGAGCCTGAGTCCCTGAATCACTGTGTGGAATGCTACAGGCTAAATACCCATACTGAACAGTTATATGAACAAGAAATAAGCTTGCATTGTGTTAAGCCACCAAGGTTTTAAGGTGTTTGTCTCAGTCACTGTCCTATGTTTATTAACATAATTGTCTTATATTCATTTATTGATAAAGTAATGAGGTTTAGAAAAGTTAAGTTACTTATTTAAGCTCACAGAGTCAGATAGTAGTAGCAGTAGACAGATAATTTAGAATCTGAACCAACCTAGGTATTTTAATTCCAATGCCAGTGAACTTTCAACATCTCAGAAATCACTGTTGAACATATTATATAAAAACATATAACATAATACTGTAAATTGGATACCTAAATGCCTGAGGTGTCATAACTTTCTTATGGTTAGAAGTTGTTAATGTGTCTGTCAAAGTATCTGATAGGATGTAGAAAGCCATACTGGAAGAAGGAATGTTGCAACATCCTTGTTTTGTAAGCTTTATAAAATCAGGGCTTGGTGAAGTCAGTTGATTTTCAAAAATAGTGATACAAAAATTGTGATCATAAAGTAATATAAGGTGTTGTAAATAATTAAAATAGGTCTTCAAATTATCCTTGGTGTCTCTCTTTCAGGCTGTGTCAACAGAAAACAAATACTTCAAAAATGAAACCAAAAAAAGAACTTCCTTAGGGTAGGAATAAATAAGGCTATCAAGAAAAATCACTGGACCTTCAACTCCTGGGTATCTGGATTTTGCCATACTGAAGAGAGGATTCTGGGAATTTTGATTTAGGGAGCATCCTGGATGTTTGTATTCATGTTGCAGTACTGTTAAGCAGTGGGTATCTTCTGTCGGGTAGAATCGTACAAAAATTTAATCCCAATTGTTATCTTACTCTTTTGTATTTGTGTATTTGGGGCCTACAACCCTTTTGTTGTTTGGAGGAATTCAGAATTGACACCATGAGGAGATTTTTGAGGTGAGGAGAAACTGGGGGCAGTGGAGACATGGATTGTCAGGATGCTGTGTAGATGAAGCTGGTAATAAAAATCAGAGATCAAATTATGCAATTACTCCTAGGGCTCCACAGGAGATCGGGTGGGCAATCACACACAAATAATTTATATTAGTAATATATATTACTATATTTATATCAAAGGAACACCATGTTAGCATAACCTGAATAAAACCTGGGGCTCCATGAAGCCCAGTTTTACTGCAAGGTCATAGTTAGATGACTCTAGCCCAGCGTTCTAAAGGAAATAAAAATAAATGTAATTTTATTTGATTTTTTTGGAGCAGTGTCAAAAGTCTCCCACTCATCATCCATGACAATATTTCTTAAATTCTTTCCCTACACTCCCCTCCTACTTGCTTGACACAGCATCTATCCCTGGCCAACTTTTGTTTTCTTTTAGTTTTGTTTACTATCTTTTAGTTTTCCATGAAATGTTTCTCCATATCCATTTCTGTGGACCTTCTTTTTTCTGCTCCAATCCCCTTTTTCTTTGACAACTCTGGAAAATGCTTCCTTAGTGGGTACTTGGGGTCTGGGTTGAGCCAAGAAAAAAAGGTTATATATACCCATCATTAATTACTTTTGTCCTTGTTATATTAGAAAGGCAAAAATGGAGAGAAAATATTTTGGAATGAAGTATAAGTAAATTATAAAATCTTTGTCTAAAACCAACTAGCCTTGCACGGCATCTTTAGCAGAATTCATGAACTTTGTTGGATTAGGAACCAATAAGCTTTGATTATCTGTACTTTCAAGTACATGACCTTTGCAAGGCTCATTGAAGGTTACGTTAGGATAGCTTGATCACAGCTGTTAAACACCTAATGCTTTTTATTTTTGTAAAATAGTCCATGAATCATTACTGGATACATTCTAAAATACCTACCCACCCATCACTATTCCTGACCACCCCAATCAACGTCCTCTGTTGGCACTGGCATGGGGACTTATTCCAGTCAAATGAACCAACTGAGAAAGAACATTTATTCAAGCCAGACATGAAACAAAGTGGTTCTGAACAAATGAATTTGGAACTTCCTTGCCAGTGCCTACTGTCACAAAGTACTTGTGGGATAAATAAGATCGATACATCCTGGAGGCGATGTTTGGGGACCTTGGCTTTGACAGGTGCATAAGTACGCACGAGGAAGTTGCATCATTGGACGTAATCCAGTTAAATTCATTGATGTCTGCAGTAGCTAAAGGACCATGAAAAACTCAAGGTAAACAAAGCGGTACATAACAAAAGCTACTCTTTTCTTCTACCGTCTTTAAAGGGAAGCGGTTTTGAATTTGGGAACCTATGATGATGGATCCCATCTAAGTGCTCTTTTTGTACGTGGAAAGTGGTTGACTATCATGGTTTCATGTGGTTCCATCTCATGTGCATTTTCCCCTTGGTTGAAATAGTTTGTAAGATATTTAGTAGTCATATTTCAATGCTATGTTTGAAATTCCACTTTAGTGAAGGAAGCACACTGCCCAAGGCTAGGGCGTGATGTGGATTTGAAACTGTTTATGCATTTCTTATTGTGTTTCCTTGGAAAAGACATTCCACTTATCTTTGCGTCAGTTTTCATATCTGTCAAATGGGAATTAAATATTTATAGAGATCAGAGGCTTTGGGGGAAGGATGCAGTGCATCAAGCTGTGGGAAAAGAGCCTCGCCTGGGGTCACCATACAAGTAGGCTTTCCCAAAATGTGCTACTTTATGTTCACCCAAACTGCCAGTCAGGTCACATATGGTTCATGAGAAAGGGCTGGATACCACACATGATCAGTTAACACCTTCTAGAGCCTACTGAGCTCTAGTAAAATGGATACCTTGAAGTGACTTCTATGTGCTGGGCATTGTGCTCAGGGTTGAATGGAGGAGAGGTCCTTGGATAGCATTATCCATTCTTGGGTTTTCTCCTTAGCTCAAGGGGCACTCACTGGAGTCCTGACATGCACACGATTCATATGGAGGCAGTGGGCATCCAGAACACACATTTTAAAAATATTAACAAATCCTGCTTGATTTGGTTTTAGAAAGAGGCATTGATTTAAATGGGGAATTTTTTTTTTTTTCTCTCAAGGTTATGTTTGTGAAATATTAGGCTACAAAGCATGGGCACGATGTCATACATTTTACTCATTTATGCATTCCCCAGCTGCGGCACCATGTGTGACCTTGCTCAGCTATCCAAACTGTAAAATAAAAGATTACCTAAACACTATTGGATATGTAAAAGAAATTACTTGGCGAGTCAGAGCTGATTTCTCAGTGTTCGTTTTTCTCTTTTAGCTGAGCGGACAATTTCTTTTTCCCTTGGCCTGAAATCCCCTAGATGGCACTAGAGAATACTATATTTAAGTGGTTTATGGAATAATATCTTTAAGTAGATGAGGGGAAGTAATTTTTATTTTTCTGCAAATAATTGTTAATAAGGAGTTGAACAGGATGGAAAAGAATATGCAGGGTTAGCGTTTATGCATTCTGTAGTTAAAAGGTATACCAGACGCTCTTTGAAAGTGAGAATTGATTATTATAATCATGGATGTCTCAGAACTGGTCTTTGGTATTTTGCTTAGAATAAAATTCATTTGGTGCATACAAAAAGACTTGTAGAAACAGCAGAGATCCGGGGCTGATTGTTGGCCCAAATGACATTTATATCAGAGTCGTTTAATACAGTATATATATCTGCTAGGACATGAGGGGATGGGTTGAAATGGGAGTCCTGAGATCAAATGGCCCAGGAAACAGGCAGGTGAAATGAATGGAGGGGCCACCGGGTGGCTCAGTTGGTTAAGCATCCAACTCTTGATTTCAGCTTAGGTCATGATTTCAGGGTCGTGGGATTGAGCCCCATGTTTGGCTCCGCACGAACAAGAAGTCTGCTTTGTTTCTCTCTCCCTCTCCTTTCGCCCCTCCTCTTGATCCCACACACGCACGCTCTCTCTCTCTTTCTAAAATACATAAATTAATCTAAAAAAAAGAAAAAGAAATGAGCGGAGAAGCCCGGATGTAAGAGGGTAGGATGTGGTGGCCTTTGTGGCAGAACTATTGCTTCCAGGCACGTGTGCCACATGTAGGTCCAGTGTGGCCCACAGGCTGTGAGCTTGCAGATGTAATCCTCACAGCTTTTAGGGCAGAAATCTGAGGCTGAGATCCTGTGCCCCTACCTGTTGGGCTGGCGGAGAAAAGGGGCCAAGATACCCAAGATGGCTGACTCTCCCGCCAAGATAACCAACTCTCCCGCCAAGATTTAAACCAAAACCTAGGCGGGAAACCAAAACCCATCCTACCGACTTTCCCCACCCCCAGCAGTACCCAATAAAACCCTGCCACGACTCTCCAAGACAGACTTTCCCCCACCCCCAGTGGTGCCCAACAAAAATGCTCGCTGCCCTGCCCTGGGCGCGACTTCCCCGACTCAACGCTCTTTCCCGAGTCGTGGAACCTCGCCCGAGGGTGCTTGCAATAAAGCTCATCCTCTGGACCACATTTGCCTTTGCGGTCTCGATTTCATTGGCGAGGAGAAAAAAACCTAACACTCCCCAGGGTCAGAGTTATTTAGCGATGAAGTTAGGCCTCAACTTCCATTTCTCAGATTCCATTCTCTCTCCCTTTTAATTGTACCATACGTGCCAGAGTGGTCACCAGCACCTCACACCTGTCCAGCCTCCCCATTGTTCTTTCTGGGAACCCCCCTTCCCAAGTCCAGTGTCCTTTTGTCACGTGACAGTTTGGGTGTGCTGAGTTGCGGGTGGCCTGAGGGCTCTCCCCTCGAGACTTAAACGCTAAACAGGCAGTTCCATTCCTTCTTAAAGGAACTCTGAGCAGGGCAGCTCCAGGGTTTGCTATGCAGAGGCTCGGGGACACTATCACGGGTCCAGGATTTTTCCATCTCTGTACTTTGCCTCTGCTTCATGCTCAGTTTTTGCCTCCGTGGGTGAAAAGTAGCTAGCGCAGCTCAGGACGTCACCCACAGACACAACTACATCTGGCGGGGGAAGAGAAACTGTTCCCTCCTTGGGTCTCTGTTACAAGGGGAAGAAACCTTTCTCAGGAGCGCCCAGCAAACTTTTGCTCATGTCTCAATGTCCAGTCCACTTTAATGCCCCAGTCCACTAAACCAATGACTGCCAAGGTAAGGGACAAGCCGGATTGCCTGGCAGCTCTCAGTTGGGCAAGGTGCCCCTCCCCCAATGGAAGGATGTGGAAATGTACAAGGATATTTGTGGCTTACAAAGTGACTACACACCTGTTTGAGGTGTTTAGGACCCAGGGCACAGGTAAGTCCCTTAGAACGAAGAATCATCTTACCCCCGTGACAATATTGTCCCTGTTGAGAATCACTGGAGCCCAGTTGGGACTTCCTACTGAGTCACAGGGAAGGGGTTGAACCACTGAACCAAGTAGGATTCTGGCAACAGAAAGAAAGGGTAATGTAACTAATGAGTAACAATCCGCAACCCTTTCTCCCTGTTCCTGCGCTGGTCCTGTGTTACCACTTCCAGAATGCCACTCAAGTCGCCTTAGGGCCAAATGCTCAAAGAAGGCCAACCCCCCCTCCCCCTGATCTTCTGGTAATACAGTACAATAAGAAAAAATAATATAATAATCATGAGGGGTTTGCTTGGGTAACATGAATGGGGAAAGAGCTGTTGTTCCTCTTCAAAACTCAAAACAAAACAAAAGGAAATTGAGCTGTTATTTGACATTGGGGTGAGAACAGGAGGGAGTAGATAATTGATGAGGATCGATGGGTTTGTGGGTTGGTTTTTTCAGGGGTGGGGGAGTTGGGAGACCACCTGGAGCTAGAGAAATGCCCTGGAGTTCTTGTAGGTTTCTGAAGTATCCTGGAAGAGAATGAACAAAGCTGAGGCATAAGCATCATTTCATGGAAAGAACTCAGGCTTTGAAGCTATGGAGACCATGGACACCACATCCATGGTGAAATATATGACCTTAGGAAAGTTGCCAAAGGTCTCTGAGACACAATCGTGGCCCTTTGAAATATGGCTAGCAACAACATCTACCTAGCAAATTGTTGTCACGATTATATGGGGAGCAGAAGGCAAGTCCTTAGCCCTGTGCTGTACAAATGCCAAGTCCCACCAACTTCGCCTGAGCATGACATTGTTTTATTTACTCACTCTTTCTCCCCACAGAAGGTTGTAGGATTTAGCAAGTAAAAATACAGGACTCCCAGTTAAATGTAAAGTTCAGGTAAGCAATTTGTTAGCATAAGTATGTCCCATGCACTTTGGGATATGCTTATCCTAATACATTTTTTTTGTTGTTTATCTGAACTTCACATTTAATTAACTAGGTGCCCTGCATTTTATCTGGCAATCCCATCCCCACACTCCCTCCCTTCCCTAGGTTCTCTCCAGCCAAAGAATAAGCAAACACAGCCTAAGTTAAATCATTCTCCCATTCCCGTGGTTGAACCTTAGCAGGAACCTGAAGACCAGTGTGGAGCACCTATACCTTCCTTTAGGGAACGATCACCCTCCAAGCTCAGGAGGGGAGGACTCTGCCTCGGCTGAGACAGGAGCAGGTCTCAAAAGCCATCTTAGGAACTTTGTGCTCTATCTTCTTCCAGAGTGTTCCCCCCCCCCCCCNGTGTCCCCCCCCCCCCCAGTTGGCTGTTCCATGTCTGCATAGATCTGCAGTAAATACTGTACTGCAGTGCTGAAAAGGGAGGAAAAACATTACCATCTGCATCTACAGCTTGCAAATTACAGCTTGCAATCACCTGCTATTAAATAAAGACACTTTAACAATATTTTGGGTTTTAAATTAGCAATTTACATCACAAGACTCTGAAAATACTAGTCTTTTAATACTGCAATTTTCTTTCCTTTTAACCAGGCATCAACATGTATTGAATGTTTTTAAAAAGCGATACAGAGTAATGTTTATTTAAACAATAGCCACCAATGGTAGGAGACACCCAGATGGAAATCCAGTAGTTCCTCACGCAGCGGGTGGCTTCCTTGGAGGACCCTGAGGGAGCGGCTACTCTCTCATTTACATCATGGGGGGAAATTGACGCGTTGCCTTTTTTTTTTTTTTAAACTACTTGGCCACACCAGGCTCTGTGTCATGTAAGAAAGTGGTCTCAAGCCGGGAATTAGAGGCAAAGTCTTTGTTTGAAGGAGACTTGAAGCGAAAAGGCTGGAAGGGAAAGAGTTCAAGTGGGAGTATTTCTTTTTGTCACTTGACATTGGGGCTGAATTGGAGGGGATTGGCATTTGTACAAAGCACACTGGATGCAAAATGAGATGGGATTTGGAAACACACAAAGAGAGAAAGATGAAACAGCTTTGTGCCTCACGGACACTACTTATATCGACAGAGGGTTATATCTATATCTAAATATAGTGGTTTGTCTTCAAGTTCTTATTATCGGACCTTTACCCCCCCCTTTCTCTTGACATCTGAGTTAGGGAATGGGAAAACACCAGGAGCTGGCGCGAGTTGCAAAGAGATAAGTATAAGCTTTGTGGTGTGACTCACTGGGTTGTAAATTCCTTCACACAAACAACAAGAATTCTGGAACATTAGAACTGTGAGCAGGCAGCCTGCTTTCCTGTGTATCCCCAGCTGTTGCATGCATTCAGCTGCCGTTGACACACAGCTGCTTCTCACAGCTTTACCACATTCGGGGCGGCTTGCCATACTGGTTTTTCTTTAATCCCCCCAAATGGATACTACCCTTGTCTTTGTTGTTCATGTCTTGCCGTTTTGCTCTTTGTAACCCAAGACACCTGTGTAAATCTGAAATTCTTTCCTTTTCATGCTCTATTGAGCTTTGATTCCTACACCTGATATGTGCTCGGTAAGTCTTAGATAGTAGTAGTAGTAATAAAGTTTTAGTGCTACGCCACACAAAATTCTAGTTTGAGAGGGAAAGTGTCTCGGAGGAAAACGTTTAGATGTTGGCTCATTCCACGAGCATGCGGTGGTGATCGGTCTAGAGGGGTGGGCGGTGCTAGATCCCTCCTCCGTCCCATTAATTACGCTGTTGAGCTTCACAGGTTGAGCGATGAGTCAAACCAAACACCGCTCCGACAGAGCCAGCGTGTGACCATTAGTGATTTACTTGGAAAGCAGCAAATTGAATGACTCTTAGACTTTTCCAGTCCTCTTAGGCTTATTGGTCACCTCTGATGCCATTTATCACCGTATCTTGTTATCTCTGTTAAGGTCTGATGTTAGTTCCTCTAAGGATTAAATTGGTTTCAATCTAATCTCCTAAATAGAATTCAGATGATTTGGGGCCCAGCTCAACTCTTCCCTGGCCAGAAGGCTTTGTTCAGGTCCTTTTATTAGGTGCTATTTATAGTACCATTGGCTGATAGCACCAGGGGATAATGGATAGATTTTATTTCTCGTTGATTACATACACGTTCTTTTTAAAGGCTTTTAGAAACTAAATGTACAACTTATCACCAAAGCTTCACACCCGAGTCATTCTCATTTGCTTAAATAGAACCTGTAAAGGATCCAATTCTCTCTTGAAAAGTATATACACATTCTTGAGTGACAGAAAAACCCTTGAATGTGTATTGCTAAGCTGTTTGGGGTTCATGACCTATCTCATGCCTTTTAATGAATATCCCAAGTGTGACTAGCACTTGGATATAATCATTGTCTGAAACAAAACATTGTCAGCATCTTTGGATGATTAGACTTTGAATGTTTTCTCAGCGGTGCCTGGTGTTTTTATATGTGTGTTGTCACAGATGCTGTGGTATGGAGAACACGGACAATCCTTAAATTTTGCCCTGCCTGGTTCAACAGGCAGTGAGGATAGAGCGAGATCATCAGGAAAGGCTTTTGCAAACTGTGGAATTGGATTTTTTAAAAAAGTTACTTGAATTACACAGTGAAACTTCCTAGCCTTGATGTCATGGAATAAGACAACACCTAAATTTGCAGGTCTTACAGCAGGATAGCAGTCTGTTTCGTGTGTGCGTATGTATTGTGTGTGTGTGTGTGTGTGTACAAGCAGGTACATGTACATGCACGTATTATCACGTTTGTTTTAAATGCTTGTGTTGAATTTTCCTCATAAATGTTTTCCAAAGTGCCTACAGTAATTTCTTTCCAATGATGAGATTGCTGATTTCTTGTTTCTTTGAGATGTTCTTGAATCCTTTTTTTTTTTTTTTTTTTTTAATTTGACAGAGAGAGAGCACAAGCAAGGGGAGCAGCAGAGGGAGAGGGAGAAGCAGGCTCTCTGCTCAGCAGGGAGCCCGATGCAGGGCTCGATCCCACATGACCTGAGCCGAAAGCAGCCAGCCGATTACCTGACTGAGCCACCCAGGCGCCCCCTTTTCTTGAATCATTTTGAGGGAGGGAGAGAAAGAGAGCAGTCTAGTGGGAGAGGAATCAACTAACCTTTATTGAGACTTCAAAATATTTGTATGTACACTTCCTTCAAACTCAATAGTTCAGTGGTCCTGACATTTTACAAATCCTTGGATACTTGTTAACATTCTTCATATCCATTTTTATGATCTCTCCGCTGGAGAGAAGACGGTTTACCTGTTTTAACTATCTTTAAGCCGTTAGCTAATTAAGTAAAGATAATTTCATATAATGGGTTTTGCCATTCAGTTTACATTTTAAAGAGTCTCACACAATCTATCTACTCGCTTAGGTTTTACATAATGAATTTGGCACTATAGGACTGTAGCTGAGAAAAGCACATTTCAGAGCCCCAGTAAATGGGAAGATGTAGAATGTTTCAATCCCCAATGCTTAGTTTTACTAATGCCGTCAACATTTTTAGCCCATCTATCCCTCTCAAGAATTGTTCACAGATTGCCAAATTGATTGGTTTTTCTTTCACCTTTTAAAATTTTCCTCCTGCCTCCTCTTTTGGGGCTGGTAATGATCACAGGACCATAGAATTTCAATCTTAGAAGGTATTTTAAATGTCATAAAAATCCGATAGTTCATTCCATGCTTGAATCTTTTATATTGCATTCCTACCACAGGGCTAGCTAGGATCCTCTTGAATTCCTTTAGCCATGGGACACTCACTACCTCCCAAGGGAATCCAGCCCATTTCTACACAGCACTAGTGGTCAGAAAATTATTTGTTATGCTGAGAAGAAATTCCTCTATTGACTTTTGCCCTATTCTCAGTGGATAGACGAAATATATGCAATCCTTTTTTTTTGCCCCATATATTTGAGGCCGACTGTATGCTCCTCCATGCCAAATATTTCTGCCAATACAAGTCCTTACAGGATGTGATTTTGAGTCTAGATGCTCTGGATCCCTCAGCTCCACACACACCATAGTTCACTGAGAAGAAGAATGAAAATAAAAGCTATCATATTGAACTTTTAATAGGTGTCAGGTATCCTACAAATATTACCTTTAATAACCACAGTGATCTGAGTTAGGTATTGTCATCCTCATTCTATAGACAAAGAAACCAATGGTAAATAGAAGTTGAGTATTTTTCCCAAGGCTGCACGTCTAGTAGTTGGCAGAGCCAGAATTTAAACTAATGTCTGTACTGACTCCAGAGTGCATGTTCTTAACCATACATGATAGTCCCTTTTATGAGATGTGATAATAACCCCCTTGCCGAGGCCATTGAAGTAAGCTGAATGTTCCAGGTCTGGTTTGAACAACTCAGAGTGGAGAAAGGTTGTTGATGTGGGAATCAAAGGCAAAAGAAAACTTAAATTTCCTTACTAACTGTATCCCACTGACAAATCCTTGAAACACGCAGAGTGACATTCCTCTAGGAACTCAGCTGCCTCGATGTTAATGCTTTGCTAAGGGCAAAAGGCAATCTTAGCCCGACCTCCCAGGATCCTGTAGGTCTGCTTTAAAATATAAAAATTCCTTGAAAACTTCCTTTATCTCTATCCCCCTAGATATATATTGGCAATCATCCCCCAAGCATATGACCCACTGATATACATCTAAAAGGGTCTCATGACTAAGGTTTTACTAGACAGTAATAAATGACCTTTTCCCAACAATAGCTAGCCCCCTCAAGGTCCTGGAAACCTTGTTTTCAAAATTCCTTAGAGACTTATGCTATCTGTAACCCCCTCCTAACTTGAAGGTATATAATTAGCCTCTCCTCATGACCCCAGTGCAGCTCCTTCTGCCCACGGGTCTTGTCCCTGTGCTTTAATCAAACCACCTTTTTGCAGGAAGGATGTCTCAAGAATTCTTTCTTGGCCGTCAGCTCAAACCCTAACATCTTTCCTACATCAGTTGTCACTTACTTTGTTCTAGAAGTGACGTCAAACCGAAGGACTGATAAAAATGAGGCCAGCCAGAGAAAGAAGGAGGGAAAATGAAGGAGCGGGATGATTAACAGGATGGCTTATAAGCCTTGGAAAAATTCAAAATGGCGAGTCTAGCAGGTGGGGCGGCAAGTCTTATATATGGAATGGCTGAAGTAGAAAGTTGACAGGCAAAAAGCACAGAAACACGGATGGTGTTGTACAAATCCCCCGTGTAGGCTAACTCTAAAAAGTCAGAAAGCTAACTCTAAAAAGCACATTCTCGGGCAGCAGTTTTAGGGACTGAGCTGTAGTGCCTTGTGAGTTGCTCACCACCTTTGAGATGAGAACAATGAAGGCTGGGGGTGGGGAGGGGGCCAGCACTCAACATCTTGCCTGCCTATCAGTATGCTGGGCTCCTAGAGAGCCACCAAGCTTTATTTAAATTGACCTTGGAGGGAGGGTGTGACTGTAAAGAAATAATCATCGAGATTAGTCATTTTCTGCTTCCCCAGGAAAATCGAGCCCTGAAAATGGAAAAGAAACCATACACATTAATAAACGCCCTTAGCAAGCAAAAATGATTCAAGATGAAAGAAAATAAAAAAGGAAAGTCTAGTGTCTTTTCATTATACCTTAATGGACTCTAAGAGAAGATATTAGTGCTAAAAGTATTAAAGAGATGGTTTTGTTAAAATTCCCATTTTATACATGGGGAAACTGAGGTCCAGAAAAGAGCAGTGTCTTGCCCCGTGCTTTACACCTAGACGGGGATAGAGAAGAGTGTTTGAGCTAGGTCTTTTGATCACAAGACCTGGACTCTTTTTACTATACTTCCTTACAGTACATATTTCTTTGGTAAAGCAAATAAGTTCTATTGAAATGCACTGACACAATGAATAGTCACAAGATACAGGCTTATACTAGAAGCTTGCCGTGTCTCGTGATGCTGAGTTATTTTGGCTGCATCTTTCATGGGAATGCTTGCTGAAAGTACCAAGGAGGGATTTGTGGCGACATTATTCTTGCTAGCACCATGGTTTTCTCTCTTTTATGATTGTGTTTCTGGTGAATCTGATTTCATTTAGTGTTGTAACCTTGAAATCTGAATCATGGGGGTGGGGGTGTCCGCATTAAAAATGCAGATTCTTAGGCTTTCCAGCAGACCACATCAGAATTTTAGGGGAGTGGAGTTTAGAAATTAGTATTTGACAAACATCCCAGATAAAGATTATGAATTCTAAAGTTGAAGAAATTCTTGTATTCATCCCACAGTGTACTAACTTCTAAAGGCTGCTGTAATAAATTGCCACAACTTAGGGACTTAACACAACAGGTATTTATTGTCTTACCGCTGTAAGGGTCAGAAGTCCAAAGTGGAGATCACAAATTTGAAATGGGTTTCATCGCACTAAAATCAAGGTGTCAGTAGGGCTCCATTTCTTCTGGAGGCTCTAGGGGAGATCTGTTTCTTGGCTTTTCCAGCTTCTAGAGGAATCCACATTCCTTGGCTCATGCCGCCTTCCATCACTTGGTCCTCGGCTTCACCATCACAGCCCCTTCTCTGACGCTGACACTGCTGCTTTCTTCTTTCCCTTATAATGACCTTTGTGATAACATTACCCAAGAGAAACTCCCGTCTCAAAATCCTTAAATTAATCACACCAGCAATGTCCCTTTTATCGTGCAAGGTAACAAAACTCACAGGATCTGTGGATTAAGAGGTGGACTTCTTCAGGAGGCATTCAACTACCTATCACAATTGGTCTTAAAACATTTCGAAGAAACAGAAAGGAGGTGAGAGGGGGACATGAGGCATCAGTAGGGTCTCCTTCTGTCTCCAGGATTTCCCTGAGGTGTCTCTAAGAAACCTGAGGGCTCTGAAGAGCACAGTTTGAGGAAAGCAATCCCAACGTATTTGCTTCCCGAGGAGTCTGCATGGAGGAATCTACCAGTCTTCGTTGAGTTTATTTTGCATGACTTTCCAAGAGTTAATTTGCAGCTACCACTCGGCCTTTTCTCAATTTTCTGACAAACTCCATTCTCACTCTGCAGAAAACAGATAAAATGTGACCTTGCTTTATTTGTGATCAAATCACCGCTTTAACTGATTTTAAGAGAAAATATCTGTCAGGAAGGGTAGGGGGCTTCCAGTTAGCTTTACATTCCTCAGTATTTTCCAAAATTGTTCTATGAAAAAGAAAATAAACAAATAATTAGTGATATTTTAAAATATTTTTCTTTTGTGTTTCTGTACAGCTCTGTCTCTTGTCATTATGTGCTTCTCCCCTTAACCAGCACACACTTTTGTCCTTGGACTAACCTTGGCATTGGCTGTGAAAGTTTAATTCTTTGTGCAATGATTTTCCTTTGAGACACTATTTGGGCTCTGACAGAACTCTGTAGGTGCTTCTGAATTAATCTAAGAAAAAACGGCCCTGGGTTATATATTTTAACTAATATATAACAGCACTGAAAGTTATCTAATGGGAAATTAACCAAAGGCAGGAAATTGATTTTTTTTTCTTAAAAGGCATCTTTGAATGTCACTGTACAGGAGACCCTTGGTTCTGCCTTATGACAATACTTGAAACGAGATGGATTTAATAATTGTCCTCAATGTCTGTATTAGTCAGCTTGGGCTGTCATAACAAAATATCACAGGTTGGGTGGCTTCAACAACAGAAATTTATTTTTCATAATTCTGGAGGCAGAGAAGTTCAAGATTAAAGTGCCCACAAAGTATGTTGCATTCTGAGGTGTCTTCTCTTGGCTTGCAGATGGGTGCCTTCTTGCTGTGGGCTCATCCTGGAGACAGAGAGCCAGAGCTCTGGTGGCTTTGCCTCGTCTTACAAGGGCACTAGCCCTGTAAGATTAGGGCCCTACCCTCATGTTGCAAAGGAGCAAGGATGACTAATTCCTTTAGACAAAGTACAAGGTATGCATTTAAAAATCTGTGCTTTTACTTCTTCTCCTTGTCATAATCATATAAACCATTTTTTAAAATAATGAAATGGTCAAATTCTTGCAGGAATCAAGAAACACTTGTGATGTTCTGGAGACAAACTAAACATTGAATTGTGCCCTCCAAAAATGCATATGTTTAAGCATTAGCTCTCCATGTGACTGTATTGGTATTAGGGCCTTTAAAGAAGTGATTAAGAAATCCCTGAAACAATTATATCTACTCTATCTATCTATCTATCATCTATCTGTCTATTATCTAGCTAGCTAGCTATCTAATCTTTCTTATATTTAAGTAGTTATCAATTGCAAGGAGGGGATGGGATGCCATGTTTGAAGAAGAAAGTGGCTTTATATCAGTTAAAAAATCTGTTTCCCAGCCTGAATTTTTCCAGTCTCCAAGGAAACTCCTATCACTACAAAGAAATAATGGGATTTACCTGAAAACTATCAAATTAAACTACTTCTAAATCACTTGCATTGGAGAAATAAAATAATTGTTTTCTTGAGAGGGATAAAATTCCTGTTCAAACTTTTTTATTTTAAAATATCCTTCCCTTTCTCTATTTATATAGGTCTCTAAATTTGTCCCAATCACTACTAAAAAACATAACACATAAAGGGAATGAAACTGAATCACCTTGGTGACATGCTTCTCCTGCTCTAAGCAAACAAACAAACAAAACAACAAGCATATCTGTTTTCATCACTACATTTGGTTAGCAGGAACAAATTGACACAAACTAAATGACATATATAAAAAAGTAATGATATATAAATAACTGAACAAGTAAATATAATAATTAATATATAAATATAATAAATAATGAATGGATAAATAAATTAAGTTTGATAATATGTTCTTAGTATGGGTAGAAAGAAGTGACTCGGGTAGGGAAAAAAATAATTTGTAAATTAAAAAAAAATGCCACAACTCCAAAATTGGAGAAATCATGGATTCCTTTCCAGGGGGTAATATGATTGACTTAATAAACTGCAAATTTAGCCTAACACTCTGAGAAAGAGCCCAAAGAACCATTCCCAAAGGCGCCAAGTGCCCAATGGCTGGATCCTACAAGAAATGTGAGCATCTTTCTATGTTGTTGATAGAGCACTTACGTCCAAGTCAGAAAATAAGGATTGGAGTCTGACTCTGCCACCAACCAGCCTTACCTCCTGAGCAACTCACCTCACTTCCAGACTCAGTTTTCTCATTCCGTGGGTAAGATTAAATGTCTCTAAATCTCCCAGCAGTCTGGAAACTCCATGAAACTCAACTGATGAGAGCAGGCTTTTGTTGCAGTGGGCTGTGGAAGAGCCCTGGAGATTATAGCTGGGACATGCTATAAAGAAAGAAGCCAGCTAAGGATGATGTGGACAAAGGAGAAAATTGACCTACTTGGGGAAATATTGCAAAAAGCTGTCTAGAGAATCTGAAAGTGATTTTCAAATAACACCCAAGTATTCCCAGGGATGCTTGGGGCAAGACAATGCTCTGCTATTTCAGAAAAGAAAATGTGTACTGTATTCTGTGAACTTGAATACAGTCAAGGACATACATCATAACTGTGTGCCAAACCAGCCCTGTCAGAGTAAGGTACGGTCTGAGAACAATTCTGTGCTGGAACAAAGCTCTGTGAAGTATACAGGACCATGAAGTACTTTGAATATTATCTCTATGCTAATGTAAGGTGGGTTTTCTTCTTTTTGGTACAAGTTTTAACAGAATTAAGTTCAGTTATAAATATTATACATGGTAATGGAGTCTTTGAAACTCATGTGATAAATTGTGTTTCAGATATGATGACGTCACCAGTTTATTATAAATCTCATTTATTCTCCAATTCAGTGAGGAAAAACTCTTCCCGACCTACTATGCTGCCACTGTTGATTAGGCTCTGCAGCTACAGAGATGAGTAAAACGGGTCCTCTCAAGTATATTTGTGAAGAATGTAAGTTGAAAGCAGCTGCTGCATTTAATTAAAAAGGTAACTGGTAATTCAAAAATTGGTATGCATTCAGGAGGAGTGGAATGGTCAACTAGAGCTTTTGAACTCCTTGGCATCCACACTTACTGCCATGAGAATCCCAGGGAATGAAGAAAATCAGCCTTTTTAGCCTTGCAGATAGTATTTTAAGGGCTTTTAAAATAACAAGTTTAACCTAGTAGGGCACACATTCATGAAACATGAAGTCAGAAGGAAGACAGAAACCATATTTTATGTCTTTACTTGTTCTATGGACATTTCTTTTCTTGATTTAAATGAGGGTCAAATCCTCCTTTGCAAATGACTGGCTCATTTATAGGATGGCGGCACACTGGGTACAGACGCCAGGGGTTGAAGGCCAGAGTTTTTTTCACCTTCTGATTTAATCCTTTAAAGATTCTGCTCATAGATTTGAAGACTGGTATTCACAAAGGCTGTCAGTCCAATTTTACTTGACTTCTTGCCATCATCAATTTGGATCCTCCCTTCTTGGAGTTTTTTTCTTCCTTGGTTCTATGTCTTCTCCTGATTGCTTTTTACACCTCTCTGATTGTTTTTCAGTCTCTCTGGAACACCTTCTTCCTTTGCCTCCCTCTTCCCACATGGTCATTCTCTAGCTTCCTCTTTTCGTCTTCAAATCTGTCTTAGTTTTCTATTCTTGTCATCACAGGTTACCAAAAATCTAGTGGCTTCAATAACATACATTTATTATTTGTAGCTCTTAAGGTTAAAAGTTTGACATAGGTCTCACCAGGTCAAAATCGAAGTCCCAGCAGGACTGTTTCTTTCTGAAGGCTCTAGAAGAGGATCTGCTTCCTTGCTCATTCATTTTTTTTTTAAAGATTTTATTTATTTATTCGACAGATATAGAGACAGCCAGCGAGAGAGGGAACACAAGCAGGGGCAGTGGGAGAGGAAGAAGCAGGCTCATAGCGGAGGAGCCTGATGTAGGACTCGATCCCATAACGCCGGGATCACGCCCTGAGCCGAAGGCAGACGCTTAACCGCTGTGCCACCCAGGCGCCCCTTTTGCTCATTCATTTTTTTGGCAGAATTTAATTTCTTGTGGATGTAGGACTGAAATTCTTCTTGCTGGTTATTCACTGAAGAACATTCCCGCTTCTAGAAGCCTCCCATATTGCATGGCTCATGGATTCCTTCTTCCATTTTCAAAGCCAGAAGTGGAGGGTTGAATCCCTCTCATGCTTTGAATCTCCTCTCCTATTTTATCTCTCTATCACCATAGGTAGGAAGTTTAGAAATTTCTACTTTTTTTTTTAAAAGATTTATTTATTTGAGAGAGAGGAGAGCATGAGCATGGGAAGGAGCAGAATGAGAGGGGGAGGGAGAATGAGAGAATCTCTCTGAGCATGGAGCCCGACCTGGGGCTCAATCTCAGGAATATGAGGTCGTGACCTTAGCCAAAACCAAGAGTCAGATGCTTAACTGACAGCTACCCAGGTGCCTCAGAAAGTTTCTATATTTTTTTAAGGATTGGGCCTACCTGCCAATTAACTATGAAGAAATTGAGTCAGTGATAAACAACCTTCCAAATAATAAAACTCCAGGCCTGGACGGTTTTCCTGGGGAATTCCTACCAAACATTCAAAGAAGAAATAATACCTATTCTCCTAAAGCTATTTCAAAAAATAGAAACAGAAGGAAAGCTACCAAACTCATTCTATGAGGCTAATATTACCTTGATCCCCAAACCAGGCAAAGACCCCCTCAAAAAGGAGAATTACAGACCGATTTCTCTAATGAATATGGATGCCAAAATCCTCAACAAGATCCTTGCTAATAGAATCCAACAGTACATTAAAAGGATTATCCATCATGACCAAGTGGGATTCATACCTGGGATGCAAGCATGGTTCAACACTCGCAAATCAATCAATGTGATACATCATATCAACAAGAAAAGACTCAAGAACCATATGATCCTCTCAATTGATGCAGAAAAAGCATTTGACAAAATACAGCATCCTTTCCTGATTAAAACCCTTCAGAGTGTAGGAATAGAGGGTACATTTCTCAATCTCATAAAAGCCATCTATGAAAAGCCTACTGCAAGCATTATTCTCAATGGGGAAAAGCTGGAAGCCTTTCCCTTAAGATCAGGAACACGACAAGGATGCCCACTCTCGCCACTATTATTCAACATAGTACTAGAAGTCCTTGCAACAGCAATCAGAAGACAAAAAGGGATCAAAGGTATCCAAATCGGCAAAGAAGAAGTCAAACTGTCTCTCTTTGCAGATGACATGATACTCTATATGGAAAACCCAAAGGAATCCACTCCCAAACTATTAGAAGTTATAGAACAATTCAGTAAGGTGGCAGGATACAAAATCAATGCCCAGAAATCAGTTGCATTTCTATACACGAATAACGAGACTGAAGAAAGAGAAATTAGGGAATCCATCCCATTTACAATAACACCAAAAACCATACGTTACCTTGGAATTAACTTAACCAGAGACGTAAAGGACCTATATCCTAGAAACTATAGATCACTTTTGAAAGATATTGAGGAAGACATAAAAAGATGGAAAAATATTCCATGCTCATGGATTGGAAGAATTAACATAGTTAAAATGTCCATACTACCCAGAGCAATCTACACTTTCAATGCTATCCCGATCAAAATACCGAGGACATTTTTCAAAGAACTGGAACAAATAGTCCTTAAATTTGTATGGAAACAGAAAAGGCCCAGAATCTCCAAGGAACTGTTGAAAAGGAAAAACAAAGCTGGGGGCATCACAATGCCGGATTTCGAGCTGTACTACAAAGCTGTGATCACAAAGACAGCATGGTACTGGCACAAAAACAGACACATCGACCAATGGAACAGAATAGAGAACCCAGAAATGGACCCTCGGCTCTTTGGGCAACTAATCTTTGATAAAGCAGGAAAAAACATCCGGTGGAAAAAAGACAGTCTCTTCAATAAATGGTGCTGGGAAAATTGGACAGCTACATGCAAAAGAATGAAACTTGACCACTCTCTCACACCATACACAAAAATAAACTCCAAATGGATGAAAGACCTCAATGTGAGACAGGAATCCATCAAAATTCTAGAGGAGAACATAGGCAACAACTTCTATGACATCGGCCAGAGCAACCTTTTTCACGACACATCGCCAAAGGCAAGAGAAATAAAAGATAAAATGAACTTATGGGACTTTATCAGGATAAAGAGCTTCTGCACAGCCAAGGAAACAGTCAAAAAAACTAAGAGACAGCCCACGGAATGGGAGAATATATTTGCAAAGGACACCACAGATAAAGGACTGGTATCCAAGATCTACAAAGAACTTCTCAAACTCAATACACGAGAAACAAATAAACAAATCATAAAATGGGCAGAAGATATGAACAGACACTTTTCCAATGAAGACATACAAATGGCTAACAGACACATGAAAAAATGTTCAAAATCATTAGCCATCAGGGAAATTCAAATCAAAACCACACTGAGATACCACCTTACGCCAGTTAGAATGGCAAAGATAGACAAGGCAAGAAACAACAATTGTTGGAGAGGATGTGGAGAAAGGGGATCCCTCCTACATTGTTGGTGGGAATGCAAGTTGGTACAGCCACTCTGGAAAACAGTGTGGAGGTCCCTTAAAAAGTTAAAAATTGAACTACCCTATGACCCAGCCATTGCACTACTGGGTGTTTACCCCAAAGATACAGACGTAGTAAAGAGAAGGGCCATATGCACCCCAATGTTCATAGCTGCATTGTCCACAATAGCCAAATCATGGAAGGAGCCGAGATGCCCTTCAACAGATGACTGGATTAAGAAGCTGTGGTCCATATATACAATGGAATATTACTCAGCTATCAGAAAGAACGAATTCTCAACATTTGCTGCAACATGGACGGCACTGGAGGAGATAATGCTAAGTGAAATAAGTCAAGCAGAGAAAGACAATTATCATATGATTTCTCTCATCTATGGAACATAAGAACTAGGAGGATCGGTAGGGGAAGAAAGGGATAAAGAAAAGGGGGGTAATCAGAAGGGGGAATGAAACATGAGAGACTATGGACTATGAGAAACAAACTGAAGACTTCAGAGGGGAGGGGGTGGGGGAATGGGATAGACTGGTGATGGGTAGTAAGGAGGGCACGTATTGCATGGTGCACTGGGTGTTATACACAACTAATGAAGCATCGAACTTTACATCGGAATCCGGGGAGGTACTGTATGGTGATTAACATAATATAATAAAAAAATCAGTAAATTAAAAAAAAAAGAAGCTGTGGTCCATATATACAATGGAATATTACTCAGCTATCAGAAAGAACAAATTCTCAACATTTGCTGCAACATGGACGGCACTGGAGGAGATAATGCTAGGTGAAATAAGTCAAGCAGAGAAAGACAATTATCATATGGTTTCTCTCATCTATGGAACATAAGAACTAGGATGATCGGTAGGGGAAGAAAGAGTTAAAGAAAGGGGGGTAATCAGAAGGAGGAATGAAACATGAGAGACTATGGACTATGAGAAGCAAACTGAAGACTTCAGAGGGGAGCGGGTGGGGGAATGGGATAGACTGGTGATGGGTAGTAAGGAGTGCACGTATTGCATGGTGCCCTGGGTGTTATACGCAACTAATGAAGCATCGAACTTTGCATCGGAATCCGGGGATGTACTGTATGGTGACTAAAATAATATAATAATAATGAAAAAAAAAAAAGAATTGGGCCCACCTGGATGATCCAGTATACTCTCCCCATTTTAAGGTCCACAACCTTATTATCATCTGCAAAGTCCCTCTTGTCATATAAAGGAATGTACTCACAGGTTATAGAGATACAGGCATAGACATTTTTGCAGAGTCATTTTTCCGCTTACCACAAAGTCCAAAATCAAATTTTCTATCAGATTCTGTATGCTATATTTTCTTCTTGCTCTCATATAAAATCTCTGCGGCATATATCAAAGTCTGTTAGTAATCAACAACTTCAGGCGTTCTTGAGATGTCTTTGCTTTGCCACATCTCCCCTGTTCACTTAAAATTTGACCAAGTCTTTTCTTTGCTAGATAACTTTCAATGGCTTCTACTGTCCACAGAATAAAGCTCAAAATCTATCATTTGTCTAAAGAGTCTTACCTGTTTTTTTCCTTATCCATTCCTGTGACTCTCCCCACTCCACCTCTTTATTTTTCCACATCTTTCACTTATGCCAAGTCTCAGTGCCTTGACTTACATTTTTTCTTTCCATCTGGAACATGTCTCACCTTCAACTGTTCAATGAGTGTCTTCCAACTTAAAATGCTCTAGGAACTGACTTCTCACTTGTCTTTGACTACCAGCTTCATGCTAATGGTCCCCCATAGAATATCTTTTCCATTTAATTGTCCTAAGTGTAGGTCTCTTGCTGTTCATCTGTAATGTAACAGAGCATAAGGACCCGGAATTATTTGCTTTTGTATTATCATTGCCTGGCAGAGTGCCTGTGAATTATTTGATGCCCAATATATATTTTTTGAATAAATGAATAAATGAGTGAATGAATAAAAATAATTTGTCTCTTGAGGAACTACAAGTTTTTCATAAAAATCAATTAAAAAGTATTTGTTTATAGTTTACTATTTATTAACCATGTATACCTGTTAAGTAGTGATCTATGTATGGCAAGTGGGTTATTATTTTTGTGAACAACAGGTAAATCAACACATTGAGCTGTATTTTATTCCAAATGCCCAACACTGAGTTTTGTACTCAGTATACCTTCTGTATAGCAAATGCTCAATAAATGGCTATTAATTTGAATTTCCACCCTACTTCTCTGATGGAAAACAGTAGTTCAGGGGCCTGGAACTGTGGGACTCCTCATCTCCTGCATTCTTATCACGCTGAGGATTCAGTTGGCTGGGTTTATGGGGTCTGATTCTTGGAACATGAAAAGCATGGCTTTTCATGGCTTTAATTCTTGTGTTCTAGTCCTGCCTCAGACACCAGTTGGTCATGCATGTGACTTTAGAGATTACATTCCATTGTTCTGAAAATATTTTGCTATTTGTTAAATAAGGCTTGTAATGATATGATTTTTAAAACCCTATCACATTTCCTGCCCATAATAAGAATTTCTTGACCCTTCCTGTGTGGCTGGCATTGGGCTTGGGTCTGAGAGTCATTCAAACAAGTATCAATCAGGGTCCTTGCCCTCGAGGAATAATCGAGCTCAGGAGGTCAGTGTGGTTCAGTAGAAAAAGAGGTAGTTTGGTAAAAATAAGTTTGAAGCATGAAAAGAATACTTGTTTTCATTCTTGGCTTTTATTCTCCCGCTTTTCCGCCTACATGAGAAGGCAAGATACTTGGCTTTAACTCTCTCTTCCTACACAGGTGTTCAATGGCAATCTTGAATTAGGAGGGTGGAAATGCATATTTGCAATAGGGGGTGAGATAGCAGCTGTGAGTACATGAGGTGAGCGTACAGCTGAGTGGCCTGGGCTTCCAACAGAGATGCTAGCAGGGATGGTAGTAAATCAATGGTGAATCGGCCCTCTGGAGATCACCTTGGAGAACAAGGATGAGTCATGTCTCCTCTTGCATTTCCCTACATTTGAAAAGTCTGTGGCCAAAGTATATTTCAGGAGCTAAAAAACAAAACAAAATAAAACCAAAGAAAAGCTTTCTTACCTGCAGTAAAGAAAAAAAATACACACACACAACAGAATATTTGCGGTGGTTTAGAATGCAAAGACAAAAATGGAAACTCTGTTCTCACTGAATGACTTAGACAAATTGAAATCTTTTTTTTTTTTTTAAAGATTTTATTTATTTGACAGAGAGAGACAGCCAGTGAGAGAGAGAACACAGCAGGGGGAGTGGAAGAGGAAGAAGCAGGCTCCCAGCAGAGGAGCCTGATGGGGGGCTCGATCCCAGAACGCCGGGATCACGCCCTGAGCTGAAGGCAGACGCTTAACGACTGAGCCACCCAGGCGCCCCTGAAATCTTTTTCATCTCCATTTCCTTAATATTGATATTGTTGTCTAGTGTGCTTGATGGAAGGATGCTGGAGTCAGTTTGGATTAGAATGAGTATGGCGACATAGATGGTAGGCAGCTGAAACAATGCCTGCAGATCTCCATCATAAATCCTGCTCCTGAAATCAAGCTCTTAATTAAAAGAGCACTTTTTTGAAAGGATGATGCCCACGTGATCTTAAAAGGATCTCGGGAAAAGAAGTGAGATAGAACAGAGTAAAATAAAAAAGACCGTTAGTAGACAGCTTGAGAGTTAACCAAGTGAAGAGGAGGGAACTATTGTTATGAGGAGAAAATAGCAGTTTTTCTTATAGTTTTTAATTCAGCGAAGGAAACTTGATGAATGACTCTCTTCTCTTGGTGGTGTCAGAAGGGGAACAGGGAAAGAGAAGGACTCAAAGTGATGATAATGCTACCTCTTAGAGGGAAGGAAAACCAAGGCTTTGATCCAGGTATACGCCCTTTCTGTTTAAATGATATGTGCCAAGGGTTCTTTTAGTGGAACAGATAATTGACACCTAACTGGTTTCATGAGATCTATGATGTAATTACAGCAATTCTACAGCAGTGTCCTAGGCCGGGAAAAAAATAAAAAATGCCTGGTCAACAAAGTGGTTTGACCTAATTATGCTTTTGGAGTGGGTGTCACATTCTCTCTGGTCAACCTTTCTTTTTGACGTGGATATTTTAACCTGTATGGACACATTAAGTCCTCACCTACCTAAGAGTTTGGGTGTATTGGAAAGTATTAATGGGGAGTCACCGTTCTTCACAAAGCCAAATCAATCATTCCGGTCTCAGAGATAAGAATAGTTTCTCCCATTCAACAGCTTCTTTACCCGCACACTTTGTGCTCTGTAAGCAGGCATTGAACCCCATCTGCCAACTGGAAAAGGTGTTACTCATCCTAATCCAAAGTACTAAGGTTACTTGTGTTTCCAACACCAGTTAAAAGCTTCAAGAAAAGCAGAGAACGATGATTATTGCATTTCTCTCTGCTTGGGCTGGAGATAATGAGCCTCTCCAGCTGCCCTGTACATGCATAATGCCTATTGATGTCAACGAGAGCCTCGGTGCGCAAAAGCTGTTAGATCACATGCTTCATCTCGAAAATAATAAGGACAAAGGGATGCCTCTTTTTTTTTTTTTTGAACTTGGCAAAGAGAGTATCTCTGGTCTCAATACTCCAAGCCTCTCTAGATGGTCCCAATTAAGAAGAAATAATTTTCCTAGAGTAGTGTGGCTGCCACTGTTTCAAGGTGAGCTTTTCATGAGGAAGGGATGGAGCGGTTTCAGGGACTGTTTTAGGCTTCCAAGGTCACTTCTCCTGAGAGACGTGATTAGGAAGTGTTAGCAGTCATCTTAGAGATTGATCAAAAGCATGTAACTTTTACATATTGCAAGGGAAATGAGAGTTAAAAGAAGAGCAAAAAAGAGAAATTCTTTTTCAATTGCAGGAGAAGAAAGGCTTCTTTGGGACATTACTTAACTCTTTTGAGCTTTTTGTTCCCTCTTTTCTAATGACGGCTTGAGTCTAGGTCCCTGCTTCTCAAACTTATCTCATTGTTGGTACAGCTTGGAGAACTTGTTAAGAAAAAAAAAAAAAGGAAAAGAATAGCTTTTTGGTTCCTCTCTGGGAAACTCTAATTCAGTAAATCAGGAGTGAGCCCTGGAATCTGCATTTTAAAGATCTATTTATTTATTTATTTGAGAGAGAGAGAGAGAGAGCATGAGGACCCAGAGGAAGAGGGGGTGGGGAAAGGAGAAACAGACTCCCCTCAGAGCAGGGAGCCAGACTTGGGTTTCAATCCCAGGACTCTGGCATCATGACCTGAGCTGAAGGCAGATGCTTAACTGACCGAGCCACCCAGGTGACCTGGAATCTGCATTTTAACAAGTTATTTTGATAATTGTGTAAATTTGGAAAACACTTATAGATGGTTTCTGGGGTTCTGGACACTTGAATTCTTTTTTTTTTAAATTTTTTTTTAGGTGTTAGATTATGGACTGACCTTGTCTAATAAACAACTAGGCATATTGGAGAGACCATACCCTAAATTATGTTTAGCTACTGATTACAGTGGGCACTAAGAGGACATGTTTCAGGAGTTAAGGAAAATTTCTAATCTGGAAGAAAGGAGATATTAAATGTTACAGCAACTGGTAGCAGACACTGATTCTTGCAAGGTCATGGGAGGCATCCAAAGAATTAGGTAGAGCTGTTCGATATTCATATTCACATGTATCACTAGGTATCCGACTTCACAGCGATTTTCCAACATGTCATCCAACACAAGTCACTGCCCCTCCATCATGTCTTCAAACAAGGGCCTGAAGTTATTCTTGATTCCTCTTAGACTTTTGCATCTAAGCACAACCAAGCCTTCACAGGTGGCATGTGTCTACCCTACCTCTGACATACAACCTGAATCTGACTGCTTCTCATCTTCTTCAGAATTACAATCCTAGTCTAAGTTCACATATTTCTGACATGAACCTCTGCCACAGCTTTCTAACTGGTCTCCTAGTTCCAAAGCTTGCTTCCTTGCCACCCTATACAAAGAAACCAGTATAATCTTCAAAAAAATTCAGGTTATATCACTTCTCCACTTAAACATCCATTACATCTTTTTCTAAAATCTCTTCGGATTATAGGTGAAGGGTCTATCTTCTGAGTGGAAAAACTCTTTGAGAAAGCTTCAGCCGACTATCAAAGGTTGCTCGGTGATTAAATGACACCAAGAATATCCCTTAATTTACAAAAATAATTGTTTTCTGAATTCTCTTCTGCTGTATTGTCTTTGCTGACTCATAATTAACTGAAACTTCTACACATAAGAGATCTTCATCTTTCTTAATCATATCAAATGAACTCAGGAATCTAATTATGCTCACTGCTTTTCATAAATGCAGTTGGTGTTCTGCAGCTTGTTGTTGGGAAAACTTTCTCAATCAATTCTTTATAGCCACTTTTTTTTTCTTTTCTAAAGTCTCTTTTCTTCATTAAATTCTGGATTAAGTAATCAGTGGTAAAAGTCAGTCAGGCAGAGTGCTGGGGAAAGGCATTATGGGAAGAGGAATAGTATGTCTGAAGGCACGAACATGTGTGAAGTAGCAAGAAAAATTCAGGACAGAGCAAGTCATTTGGAGCCCTCTGACTGAAGCAACGACAGTGCTTCTGGAGAACAGAGGGAGGTGAGATTAGGGATATGGGCAGATGCCAGGTCATGACAGGTCTTATGAGCAACTTTAAGGAGTTTATAGTACGAAATTTATGGCCAGCCATAGGATGTAATTCAGGGAACTAGGATGATAACATGTGAAATGTGGAAAGACCTCTCTGGCATCAATGTAGTGGGAGGGATGGTGGTTGAGAGTTTGAGACAAGACAAAGAGAGGGTAGATTGACAAGACATAAGGAAGAATTAATAATCAATATGAGGAAATCTTATGGACTCTACCTTCCAATTGTAAACTGAATGTGACCAATTCTTCCCATATACACTGTTGTTAGCTTGTGATAAGACATTATCGTTGCTCTCTTGGATTACTAGAATAGTCTTCTAAGAGGTCTCCTGACTTCTGTACTTGCCTTTGCTCCTTCCATAGTTTATTGTCTACATAGTAGCCAGAATGATACTTTTAAAACATAAATTATATAATGTTGCTTCATTCCTCAAAATTGTCCAAGGGCTTCTCATTTCACTCAGGGTAAAAGTTGGTCATTATAATAGCTACAAGGCCCTACCCAAAATAATGCCTAGTGATCCCACTGATCTCACAGAAGAGTCTCCTCTACTCACTCCACTTCATCTATACTAAACTCCTGCTGTTCTTTCAAAACAGTAGGTATGTGCTTTCTTTAGGGCCTTTGCAATGGCTGTTCCCTCTGCCTGTAATGCTCTTCCTGCAAATATCCACACACAGCTAATTTTCTGATCTCCTTTAACTCTACTCAAATATCACCTTTCTAAAAGGTTGTATCCTACCCTGATCCCTCTTTTAAAGTTGAGATCTGCTGCAACTTCCTACCCTGGGCTCTCTAGATTTCCCTTCTCTTGCTCTATTATTTCTCTGAACACCACATGCAACATACCATATGATTTACTGACCTATTATTTTGTTATTAATTTATTTATATATTTTGTTCTGTAATATGAGCTCCATGGGCAGTGATCCTTCTCAGTTTTATTCACTGATATATATTCCAACAGCCACTGTGGTGACAGCTGATTTGAGAAAAACTGTAGGAATGGAAAGGGTGAGGCTTCCTGGGATTTTTTTTTTTTTTCCTTTTAGAATTCAAAGAGAAGCATTAAGGGAGCAGATATTATTTGTAGTTTCTCTCTTAGAGTTTTAGACTTTTGGATAATCCAATTCCAGTGTCAGCTGATTACTTTCATAAGCTGGAACCCCAAGTGATCTAGCTCTAGGGTCTTGGATTTCCTCTCTGGCTTTATCTTCCTCACCACTCACCCAAACAGCATGGCTCTGCCAAGACTGAGTCCCATCTCATTGTGTGATATAGATCAGGGAGAAAATAATGTCTACAGGCAACACTTATTGAATGCTCATTATATCTCAAGCTCTTAATTAATCCTCACAGCAATCCCATGAGGTAAGTGCTAATTATTATTGTCCCTTCTTTTATATATAGGCAAAACCAATGCACAGAGAGATTAAAGCCTTTGGAAGTAGCAGAGACGGGATTTGAACTGCAGTCTTTCATAGTAGCCACTATGCTTTACTTCCATCTCTTAGAACAGTGGTTCTAATAGTTGTTATTGAGATAAAACTCTCGAGCATCATGAGAAAAATACTGTAACCATTGACATATTAATTTTTTTATATAAATTGAGGAACTTAGTTGCAAGCAACAGAAACCAAATCTGGTTATTTGAAGCAGAACGGGAATTGATTTAAGACATAAAATATCGTCCCAAATCTTCAGGACAGGTGGAGAATCAAGCATGGAGCTTCCACAGTCAAGAACAATCCATGAGTGATGCCATGGAACAAGAGGCCCAGCTGGGCTTTGTCCCTGAGCACTGCTCCTAGGTACAGGTCACCAAGCTGACATCACCAGTTCTCAGATGCTGCACATCAGTCATTGCAACTAGAGCCAATGTTGCCCGCGGTGCATCTGCAAGACGAATCTCTACAAGATGGTCTCTCCTTCTGGCGGCACCTCACCAGACAGGATGTTGCACAGACCCTGTTACTTTGTGTTCCTAACTTGGGTTTCAAAGTCTGGGCTGGTGCATCTGATTGGTGAAGTGTGGGGAATATGCTGTACGCCAGCTTCAAAGGATACTGGGAAGGTGAGAATTAGGCATTTCCAACTTCTACTGGTGCCCTTTAGTCTTTCTTTTAGCTTTGTAGTAAGAAAACCCTTTTCTTGGTCTTGTGAAATTAGGGTTTCAGAAGACCAAGGAAAAGAATTAAAAAGTGATGAATATCCATTAAAACCTGTATGTTGGCAAAAAATGCCTACATTATATGTATGCAATGGGAAATTATAACCTTCAGGAAACGTGGGTACAGACAATCAGGTGTTTTGTCAGTGGCAAAAGACATTGACTAGTTTATGGAGGAAAATTTTCAGATTTAGATTCCCTTATCCATAGATTTATTTTTCTTCTACGAATTAGGCAATGGTAGTTAGGATTTAATTTCATGAGGTGATCACCTGGGTTCAGCTTTTCAAATTCTGTTTGAGGAAGAGCATAGTCTGAGAGCCAGAACTTAGTCGGGGTCGGGGGGTGCCTAGGTGGGGAAGAGAAAGAGAGGATAAGGAGGACAAGAGGGAGGCAGCAGTGAGATGGGAAAGGAGGCAGGAAGGTACATCTCTTTAAAGGGAAAACTATTCATTCAAACGGTTGTCCTGTGGACTCAAAGGTCAAGATCTCTAGTGGCCTACAAATGAATTGAAGTCACAGTTTTGTTTTATTTGGCTTTTATAAACCAACATTTTTTGTAAAAACGAATTGGAGATTTGTCATAAAATCTGGACTTGTGGTTTCTCCTGAAAAAATGTACTTGGATTGTCTGCATTCAGGACCTCCCCTGTGTGCTTGTCTGGCACTAACTGGCTGGAGCTGAGCAGCTCCTTCCCCGCTTGGACAGGTGCCACAGGCCCCGCTATTCCCCACTATAGCCATAACTGAAGTGGTTTGCCAGCCACTGCAGATCGTCATGCTTTCACTTTCATTTATGCCTTTTAGCAGGAAAATGTTTTTCTACCTATGTCTCTATCCAAAGTTGGAAAATGTGTGCTAGACTGTTTCAGAAAAATGAGAGAAAACATAGTTCTTTGCAGAAGTTTCTACATTTCCAGTAAACAAAGTGTCTGGGGCAAAAAGTCAATGCAAGATGCCTATGTAAAACAAACCATAATGAGAATTATGAAAATTGCATGGAAAAAACATATGAAAATTATGCATGATAAGAAGTTTAATGATTTATAAAAGGAGGTGAGGACTAAAATTTCAGTAAAAGCTATTTTTTTTTAAAGTGAATAAAATAAGTAAATCAGTTCATATTAGCCAGTCCATTTCATTCACCAGCATTACCTTTTTAGTCCCTGTGGGCACACCAGTTTGTCACTGGCCTTTGCGGTGGGAGACTTATTAATTCCTAGAATGTTTAACCAGATGGTTTGTTCTCAGAATAAAAGAGCAGGGAAGGAACCTGACTTTTGTTTACAATAACGCTCCTCCATTCTACCAAACTTACCCACTGATCAATTTGTGGGTTGAATTGTGTCCCCCAAAAATGTTATATTAAAGCACTGACACACAGCACCTATGAATGTGACTTACTTGGAAATAAGGTCTCTGCAGAAGTGATGGAGTTAAGATGAAGTCATACTGGATTAGGGTGGACTAGCATAGTCCAATATGCTAATCCAGTATAACCAGTGTCGTATAAGAAGAGGAGAGACACAAAGATAGATGCATAAGGAGGGCGTGATGTGATGAGATCCAGGAGAGATCTCCATGCAAAAATAGAGGCAGGGAACGGAATTGTGGGTGTACGAGCCAAGGTGTGTCCAGGATTGCCAGCAACCATCAGAAGCTAGGAGAGAAGAATGGGATGGTTCTTCCTCAGGGTCTCCAGCAGGAATCACCCCTGCTGATGTGTTGATTTCATACTTATGGATGCCAGCACTTTGAGACAATAACTTTCTGTTGTTTTGAGCCACCGAGTCTGTGGCAACTTGTTATGGCTGGGAAAGAATACAATCACTTTAGGAATATATCTGGATGGCCGGTCTTAAGTCAGACTATTTATTCTTCCGATTCTATATGGTCGATGATATCAATTTATAGCCATAGATATCATGCTTCCATATCACCTGTGATTCTTCTATTTTTCCTCACAAAAACTGGAGAAGTTACTTTTCCTATCCGTACAAAGTACGTGGCTGAGAGCCATTAATTTGTGTCTCACGCCAGGGATGAATCTCTGAGCATTCTCCACCAAGCGCGAACTTCGATGTTATGTGCTATTTGCTAATTTGAAAGGCAGTTTAAACTTATCCTTCATCAGTATACTGTGATAAAGAGAGGCTTGAAATTGCTTGCTGACCCTTCTAAGCAAGTTTACTTCACTCCTGAAATAATCGTCCTCCTTTTGTATAAAAATGCTGCTAAGGTTCCCACGGTGCTACCATTTCGCTCCCTTGGAGAAGATAAGGTGGTAGGTTGAGTCATCTGAAGTAAATTGAGTAGGATTACTGTCTCAGTGACAGCTTTGTTGTCATTCTGTAACACATTGTCAGATGCTGATGAACTTGGTGAAATAAACAGTGATGTTTCCTTTATCTAAAAGCAAAAGGAAATAAATCTTGGAAAAGGCAATTTCACTTTTTGTTTCATGTCAGATATCTATTCAGGAGCCAACCCATTTGCCCAAGAAGAGAATTTTGCTGAAGCCTTAGCCTAAACTCTCCTTTATTTAACTTTTGAAAATGCAGACTTTTGGATGGAGAACAAGAAAGGATATAGACATCAGAACCAATCAGCTAGGCTTCGTTTACCCCCACGGTGTCATGTAATCGTTTCTTAGATTATTTTACTATGCTTTGCAACCCTAAAAAATGATTTAAGATGCCTTACAATTCTCATGCTTTGCTTTACTTTTTGGATATATATTATTTAAGTTGGGATAAACCAGGATCCTTTGACGTGCACGTGGCAATCGAGGGGCTGTGGCACCCGGGAGAAAAACTTCCATGGCAAAAAATCCTTTAGAAATTGAAATAGCTTCTGAACAGATGTAGATCATGATTAATGATTTGCGATTGTTATTTTCTGCACTGTTCCAAAGCTGGCTGTTCACGCGGTATTATAAAGGAGAGTTTCTGCTGAGTATTTGGTACCAAGCACTTACAGTTTTCTTACTGTTTTTCTTTCTTTATTCTCTGATACACTCTTACCTTTAGTCAGTGTGTGCCCCACATTTATTTACACATTTAGTTCCTTCTTTTTAATAATGTAATAAGCATCTGTGCACCTGCCATGCAAAACAGAAGCTAAGACCTTGAGAATAATCTATGTCCAAGTGCATGGTTCACTCCTTTTATTTTATCCTTCTGCCACCCCCCGCGTTCATGCCTTACTTTCACTTTTATTGACTGTAACTATTCCTAAAACAGTATGTCTATTTTAGTTATTTTTGGCTTTTAAGATAGGGTATGTAATGCTTCATATAGTCATTTGAGACTTAGAATGTCACTTAATATATGACTAAGATTCATTTAGCTTGCTGCATGCCACTGTAGTTAATTCATTTGTACTGCAATATAATATTGTTTTTTTAAAGATTTTATTTATTTATTTGACAGAGACAGAGACAACCAGCGAGAGAGGGAACACAAGCAGGGGGAGTGGGAGAGGAAGAAGCAGGCTCCCAGCGGAAGAGCCCGACGTGGGGCTCGATCCCAGAACTCCGGAATCATGCCCTGAGCCAAAGGCAGACGCTTAACGACTGAGCCACTCAGGCGCCCCTGCAATATAATATTCTATCTTGTGACTATAACACGTTTTGTTTATACAGTCTCCAGTGGGCAACTGGGTTACTTCTAGGTTTTTGCTATCATAGGCAGTACTGCTATGAATATTCTAGAATATATCTTCTATTGTACCTCTGCAAGGAATGCTCTCGTGTATACAATAGGAACTGAATTGCTGAGTGATCAGATTTTTGGGTATTCAGTATTAGACCATAAAGTCTAACTTTTCCAAAGTGATTATGCTTATTTATGTTCCTACCAGTAAAATATTATAGATCCTGTGGACCCTCTCTAATACTTGCAATGTTCAGACATTTTAATTGTGAATTGAAGTGATGTAAAAGGTGTCTCATGGTCTTAATTTTCATAGCTCTGATATAGTGAACAGATCTTCAGTTGCTTGGTGGTCACATGTTTCTTCTCTTGTGAGATATTATAACGTTTATTTTTCCATTTTTCTATAATTTTGTTATTGATACTAATTTATATTGTACTATACCTTCTTGATATTGACATTTGGTCCATTTTGTATAATACAAATATACCGTGTGTGTATATGAACTGTGTTTTCACTTTCTTAAAAAGAGTTTTCTTTTTTCAAACAAAATTATTGATTTTAGTAGAGCATAATTTATCAATTAAAAAAATTTACGGTAAACATAAGAAATTTTTTCATATCCCAAAGACTAAACAGTTCTAACTTATATTTTCTATTTTATTTTTGATATTTAAGTTCTAATTCAAATAGAACAGCTTTTTGCTTATTTTGTGAGGTAGGGATCCAATTTCTTTCTTTTCCCATATGAATAATAATTTTTTCCTGCTTTACTTATTGACCAATTTCTGCTTTCCTCACTGATATTACATGATATATCTGTCATTCCAAATATCATGGTTGTTTTATCTATCCATGATATGATGGTTTCATAATTAATCTTTACATATGGTGAGATCTTTCCTCCTTACTATTCTTCAGAAGCATCCTGGCTATGTTTGACTCTTTATTTGTCATACCAATTTATAAAGATCTCTATAAAGTTCCATCAAGACATTTGGGGGAAGTTGTTTGAAATTTTATTGATCTTACAAATCAATTTTTTGGATAATTGGCATTTTTATGATACTGTCTTCCTATCCATAAACACGGTTTATATCTCTTTTCATTTGGGTAATTTTAATACCTCTTCATAAAGCTTTATATTTTTTCCAGGGCATTATTTTTTGGATTTATTCTTATCTACTTGATATTTATTTGATACAGTTATAAGTGGAGTCCTTTCTTTAATTATGTTTTCTGGATTTGTTCTGCTGAAGAATAGAAATATATTTTACTTTTCTGTTAAGCTTATATCCATCTACCTTGCTAAATCTGCTATTATTTCTACATTTTTTTCTGTGCAATTTCCTGGGATTCATAGGTGAATGATAACATCTCTAAATACTGACAGTTTTATGTTACCCTTTCTAACTCTTGTGACTATAATTTCTTTTTCTTGCTTAATTATAGTAGCTAGAATATTCAATACATTGCTGCTTAGATGTTGTGATAAATGCACATCCTTACCTTGTTCTTGATTTTAAAGCGAATGCTTTAGAATAATGTATTTTTTTTATAGATACTTTTTTTTCAGGTCCGATGTTCTTTTCTATTTCTAATTTACTAAGAGCTTATTGCCATGAATAAGTTTTGCATTCTATCAAGTTTCTTCATCTATTGAGATGATTATATAGTATTCTCTCTTAGTCTGTTACTGTGGAAACTTACACTAATGGATTTTATCATATAAACTATTTCTGCATATCTGGAATAAACCCAGTTTGGTAATAGTGTGTTGTCTTCTTAATGCACTATTGGATTTCTTTTCTTTTCTTTTTGTTTTGTTTTCTTAGGAATTTTAATTCTATATTTATGAGTGAAATAGGTCCATAATGATTTGTCTGATTTTATTATCAGCATTATATTGGGCTAACAGTTTGAATTGGAAGTAATCCCTCAATTCAAACCCAATTCTGTCTACAGAATTTTGCTTAGGAATATAGGTATAGAAATTTGTTGAAAGTTTGGTAGAACTTGTCTTTTAAAACCAACAGGGCTGATGTTAGGTTTCAAGAAAGATTTTTGACCATTACTTCAGTTTCATTATTCTACAGCTCGTCAAGATTTTAATTTCTTCTTGATGAATTACACTTTTTTCCTAGAAATTGCAGAGTTGGTAATACTATTCTTTCATCCTTTTATTTTTTATATTTTCTGTGGTTATATATCCTTCTCATTCATAATATTGCTTCTACTTTTTTCTTCTCTCAAGCAATTAACAGGGGTTAATTTCTTTTGTTGTAATTTTTATTAAAAGAGCCAACTTTTTCTTTGTTGAAAATATAACTTTTCTTTTTAAAAGTGTAAATTTCTGGGTTTTTTGGTATTTTATTATCATATTTATTATTTGTATTTATTGTTTTCATTTTTATTATCTCTTTCCTTCTATTTTATTTGGGTTAATTCTGTGGTTTGGGGTGGACCACCTAATGTTTCCGTATGAATACTTAGCTCAGCAATTTTGAGGCTTTTAAAAAATTTCTAACATAAGTATTTAAGACTATAAATTCCTTCAAGCAACTATATTTGATGCATTCCACATGTTTTAATACGTAGTGTTTGCTGTTAGCCTTTTAAAACGTCCATTATGATTTCCTTTTTAACATATGAATGATTTAGCAGGCTGTTCTTTTAAATTTCTGCCAGAAACACAAGAAGTAGTTTTGTTTGTTTTCTCTGATGAGCCCTGACAGAGACACACTCTACACTTAATTTCTTGATTGGTAGAAGTAGAATCTTAATATTATGTGTCTTTTAGATTTGTTTTGAGGATTCAGTGAGTTAAGGCATGTAAATAACACAGTGCCTGGCACATGATCATCTATCAAAATATTAGCTTGGATAATTTTTTTTGACAATGTATTTATGAATCATGACATTTGTTCAAAATTGGAGAACTTAGTGCTTATGGAGACACTTGCAGCATGTTTAAAGATAACATGCTGGGTGAACTTTATATGAGGAAATATTGTGTATTTCATTCCACATTAATGGAAGATAAGAACTTGGAAAATGCTCTTACATGGACATGTTATTATGTTTTCCTATAGCTTAATATGCCTCTCTTTTTAAATTTAAGAAAAAATCTCTTCCCTCTCAGTAACACCAGGGGTAATCCAAGTTTAATAGCTATATCCAAGAGAAAATGAAAGTCATACCATACCGTGCCTTAAATGAGCATAAAATATTTCTGAACAATATGCATTTGCACATTTATCTTAATTGAATAACTACAATCCACAATCAGTGAGCAGAAAATCAGAGAACACAATGCTGGTAGGAATTTAACACAAATTTACTTGTGGAGGTTTAAATTGCAGAGTTTCTATAATAAAATGGAAAGGCTACCCTTTTATTTTTGCAGACAGTTAATTAGTATCCTCCCTCTGGTGTGAAAATGCTCTTGCTATAAACAAGACCTTATTGTGAAGAAAATGTAAATATCTTTGCCCAAAAACAATGTATTTGCTTTGTGAGCTTTGTTTTCCTATTTTCGCACAAACTATAATTTTTTAAAAGCATAATTTCTATCTCTACAGCAACTTAGCGTTTTCAAGTTATCTTTCTATCCACAATCTCATTTGAACCTCACAATTCTTGATGAGGTAAACATGGTGATGTTATGATACCCATTTTACTGCTGAAGAAACTGAGGCCCAGAGTAGTAGAGTGAGTTACTTAGGACTGGGGAGTCTGTAAGCAGCAGAACCAAGACAAAACCCAGTAGCAGCCCCCTTTTTAGTACCCCCATTCCCAAATGTACTGTCCATTTCTTCCCTAAATGAATTTTAGTCTTAATCAAATTATCCAACTTGCTTTATGTATGCTCAGGGATTGTGTTCTTTGAGGGCAGGGGTCTTTTAGAGGACAGACATGTCTATTTATCTTCAACAAGAGTACCACGGTGTCTTTATCATTTGCCAATAAATGTTATAAACCATTGAAAAATTATAGTGCACTGTTTAAAGACATGGTTTTACTTAACTCTTAGGTAATAACACTTTGATGAAGAATCCAAATCAGTGTTAAGTAACTTGTCACACAGTTTATGAATATTAGAGCCCGGAACCAGGAGTCATCCCTGGGCAGTTTGATTCCAAAACCATGCTTTAGTCACTGTATTACATGATAGCAAAGGAATAAAAGATGAAGGAATGAGTAAACTGAACTTGGTAATGATGGTATTTTCATGCACCATAGAGGAAAAAAAAATAATTTGACCTAGAGCATTTTTTTTGGTCTAAGAATAAAAATAATTATTCCTCAAGAATTTACTTTTTGTTTAATATTTTACATATACTATTTCTAATTTCCACACCACTAGTATAGAGGAAGTATTATTATTATTTTTAATTATTATTTATTATTATTATTATTCCCATTTTATAGATGAAGTTAGTAGTAAGGATGGAAAATATGGTGTAGCATGCTTAAGGGTAACTTGTAGATTTCACTCAGTTCTAATTGCTCTGAAAGCCCACACTTCTACATTTTTTCATATGACTAAATTTTTTTAAGCTACAAAGTCATAACTTTTTAAAAAATTTTTTATTATGTTCAGTTAGCCAGCATATAGTACATCATAAGTCTTGTTGTAGTGTTCAATGATTCATTCATTGCCTATAACACCCAGTGCTCATCTCAGCACGTGCCCTCCTTAATACCCATCACCTGGTTACCCCATCTCCCTACCCCCTTCTTTTCTATAACCGTCAGTTTGTTTCCCAGAGTCCAGAGTCTCTCGTGGTTTGTGTCTCTCTCTAATTTCTTCCCATTCAGTTTTCCCTCCCTTCCCCTGTGGTCCTCCGCACTATTCCTTCTGTTCCACTTATGCGTGAAACCATATGACAACTTTCTTTCTCTGTTTGACTTATTTCATTTAGCATAATTTATTACGAAAAGGAAAAAATAGTTATAGGATTTTTTAAAACAATGACCATTGAACCAGACATTAGTTGTATGGTTAGTCAAAGTACTTAGCATAGTTCTGGACATCTTGGAGGAGGAGCAGATTAGGAATTCTATTTTCTATTCTCACAACCCGGAATTCTATCATGGACAAATCCCTTCAGTTTGCTTCTTTTATTTTTTCACCTACAATCAGGCATTGATCCATGGTTTAACCAACTAATGATCATTATAGATTATCTGGATACATTTTCAAGTTGTTCATAAACAGGTTTTTTTTAAAAAATGTGTTCCCCATATTAGAAATATCTAATTGTACAAATATTAGTAAGAAAAATGACTTGTGGCATAAGGAATTTAAGAAACCATGTGGCAGTTTTAAAACATGACCCCAATTTTTTGCTATTCCTAGACTGAGTGGGTGGTCTCTATTCTGTTTGCTAGAATTTGAGTGGGCTCATGAATGGTTTGACCATAGGGATAATGCTATATGATTAATAAGGTAGGATCATAAAAGACCATGAAACTTCCACCTAGTTCTTATGGAACATTCTCTAACTGGAAGTTCTCTCTTAGATGTTCCCTTTTGGATCCAAGTCACCATGTCATGGGAAGCCCAAGCCACAAGAAGAGGTTGTGTGCAGGTGTTCTAGTTGACATGACAATCTGAGATCAGCTAAGTCTTCAAATAATCCCAGTTCAGGGGCCAGATATAAATGATTAAGGCATCCTGGAAATGAATCCTTTAATCCCAGTTATTAGAACTCCCAGCTGTTTGAACTGTCTGTTGCCATTCAGATCTTCTCCACTGAGGCCCCAAACACCTTGGAGATACAAGTCATCCCCACTGTGCCCTGTTGGGTTACTGACCCACAGAATCTGTGAGCATAATGAAATAATTATTTTATTCCACTACACTTTGAGATGGTTTTTAACGTGGAAATAGCATCTGGGACAAAATTTGGTGTCAGAAGTGTGATGTTGCTGTAACAAAAACCTGACATATGGCGTTGAGATTCATGGTAGTGGAAGCTGGAAGGTCTTGAGGAGTTTGTTAGTGGAAGCCTGACAGGCCTCAAGAAAACCGTTGGTGAGGACGCAGTGAAGACTGAGCAGAATGTTATTGGAACCTGAAGGAAATGAGACCCTTGTTATATAGAAACTTAAAAATTTTAAATATTGTCACCCGTAGGAATGTAAAAAATAGATAATATTCTTATTGACCTGATGGGTTTGCTAAGAATATTCCTAGGAAGAATGCTGAAAGTGTTGCTGGGTTTCCTTTATCTGAGTGTTATAAGATAGGATATTAAGAAATGAGCAAAAAAGAAAAAAGAATTAAAGAAAACTATTCAATTTTCAAACAGTATCTAGAAAAACTATGAAAGATCTAAAAATTCAGTAGTATCTTCCAGATATGCTGTAAGTAACAGGGGCTGCTGTAAACATAATTGATATCTCCCTTAAGTTTTGCACAAACACCACCACCCTTAAAAAAACACGGTATTTATAGATATTATGTAGGTTGTATTTGTATTGGAGATACCTATATCTCTATATCTCTATCTCAATCTGTTTCCACATAGATTTATATATATCTCCACTGTGTCTATATATCTGTATATAAAAGTCTTCTAAGATTGCCATAACAACTACCACAGACTAATGCTTAAATAATAGAAATTTATTTTTTTCACAATTCTGGAGGCTAGAAGTTTGAGATCAAACTGTTGGCTGGGTTGGTTTCTTTTCTTTTTCTCTCCTAGGCTTGCAGAAGGCTTTCTTCTCCCTGTGTCGTCATATTGTCTTTCCTCTGTGTTTATGTCCTAATCTCCTCTTTGCACAAGGATATCAGCCACATTGGATTAGGGTGCAACCCAGTGACCTTATTTAACTTTAATTACCTCTTTAAAAACCTTATGTCGAAACACAGCTACATTCTAAGGCACTTGCTAAGATATGAATTTCAAGGGGAAACAATTCAGCACATAACTGACTGTCTCTCTCTTTCCATATATTTTATATTCTTTATATAATTTTATATATGTAATATATAATCATATATAATCTATATGCATATCATATACATATAATCATATAACACAATAATCATATATAGTATATAATCATATGATACATATATATATATAATTATATATATATGATTATATCTAATATTATATAATCTTCAGCCAGGAGAGGATTGAGCAATTGAACAGGCCAACTTTAGCTTCACAGACAAATTTTGCAATATCTCTTCTTGCATTCTCTGAGACACTTGGTTTTCATTCTCAAGGAGTTATTTCAAGTCTTTGCTGAGAGCATCATTCCTAAAAGAACAGTATCTATTTAATGATGCTTCTTCAATGTTTAACCCTTGAGGAAGGAAATGGGGAGTACATGGGGGAATCTAGCATTTTTTCTATCTGTTACAGCTGGATATTGGACACCAAGATGCCATCTTCCCAAATAGGTTTTATAAAAGTTTCATTGAGTTTTGATCCCAGGGGAACAAGATATGGTCAAAAGAGATCCTAGTTTATGTATCTCAACATTCTGAAACACGTTAAGTTCAGAGCATCTTTGGTGAAAAGAATCCAGAGCCTTCATAGAAAATATTTGTGCTGTGTTTTTTTATTTAATTATGAAAGAAGAAGCAGAGATTATTCATAGAAAAAAACTGAAGAAGATAAAAAACATTCCTTAGAAGTGTTTATTTTCTACTTTAGACCTAATAAAAAAGAAAGGAAAATTTGATGTTTTCTCTACTAAAGGAAGAGGTCTATACACTGTAAGTATGAACTGTTTAGATCATAATGCAGTGTGCCGGATATCAAAGCTCTTTTTATATTAGTTGAGAATGTTTCAGAATCTCTTGAAGAAGTAGAATTATTTTGTGGAATAAACCAAGGCTTTGTCTGTTTGTGGAATATCGTACTCTTGCATGGAGCACATTGAAAATAATAAACCACATCAGGGGCAAAGTTCAAAATAAACTTCAGCCAGAGAGAGTAGAGTGAAATTGGAATAGTTTAAGTGCCATGTCTCTTGGTTAGCCAGATCCAATTCCTCAAGGCCAAACATGCTCTCTGGACCCCTGGACATTTTCTCTTAGACTATTGTCTGGGTCTCTGTTGCCCACTGGAAATGAATTATAGTTTATCTATTAATATTGTAGGCACAAGCAGGCTAAGAGAGCTTTTGGTGATACTGGCATTCCTGGTTCTCTTGTTGAGGGACATGTCATCTTGGTGCTTTACTTGTGGTGTTTAGGAACCTGCTTGTACATTCTAGTCTTCTCTCTTCCACTTTCAAAAATGGAAAAATAAGCAAATTAAGTAATAGTCCTCACTCGGGACTTTGCGCCTTCACCTGTCTCAGTGAGCAATTTGCATGTGACATGGCCTGGATGGTTTGTATGGCTAGATTAATTTCTCTCTCAATGCTTTACATTTCCTGGAAGAGAACTTTCCTGATCATCTGTTATCACCTAAAAGTTCATGTGGCCCCTTTCTTCTCTGTATAAGCATTTTCTCTCCATTCTTCTTGTTATAATTTGCAATTCTTTTTTGTAGTCTTTAATTTGACCTATTTATCTGATTATACTAGAAGCTCCATGAATGTTTAGGACCATGCCTTTCTTGTTCAGCTCTTTAGTCCCGGAGTAACAGTAAGTGTTCAATATATATATGTACTAAAGAATAAAGGATTATGAGAAAAGAGTTGCAGTGTAGGTTTCTTTGTGGTTGTTACATTTTTCTGATCAACCATATTTAGTCCTTAGCAAAGATTCTTAGAATTCAGAAGTCATCATCTTCACCTCTGGATTTCAGGGGGAAACTTACTGTAAGAATCACCTTCTATCTCAGATGGCTGTATAAACCTCAAGTTCTCTAATCAAAAACAGCTTTGCATTTTCTTCCATTAGCATGATTTTACCTTTATAATTTTCCTAGGCACTAACAAGGCAATTTAGGTAGATTTTCAAAAGTTTGCCTTATTATCATTAAGGGTGAACCTTTGGGTGACTGTTGTTATAAATAGCATAAAGTGAATGAGATATATATTTGTTGACTACATTGAAGAAAGTATATGGACTTGGGGCTCACACAGCTCTTTGTCTAAAAACAAATGCTGTAAAACAAAACAAAACAAAACAAAATCTTAAGCTAATGTAGATAACTGCATTAAAGAACTCCAAACAGGGGGTTGCCTGGGTGGCTTAGTCAGTTAAGCTCTGTCTTCGGCTCAGATCACGATCTCAGGGATAGATCCTGGGATAGAGCCCCGCATGGGGCTTTGTGCTCAATGCAGAGTCCGCTCGAGCATTCTCTCTCCCTCTTTCTCTGGTCCCCCCACCTCTCCTCCTCCTCCCTGTCCTCTCTCTCTCAAATAAATAAATAAATATTTAAAAAAAATTTAAAAACATCTGAAATACGAATCAGAATATCTCACCATTGTCTTTTAAATGTATATAATGAATCATATGTTTATCTATAATAATATATAGTATTATATTATTTATACTGTTAGTATATATAGTATTATAGTATATGTATAATATTATATATACACATAAAGCAATATATGTAGCAACGAAACTCTTTTAGATTATAGATAAACCTGTGGCATTATTTGTTTTTGACAAGCTATCTTAAAATGATTTGAGGGTGGTGTACGTTTCCATGCATATTTCCTCAGGAGTTTGTCCTACATTCTCCCCTTGATTACTGGGGTATATCCATTTAAAGAGCAGAAGAGATTGCAGCTGACAGTTTGATATAGATGAGGAAGATTGATTATCAACTTCTCAAAAGACCATCAGGATAACCTGTTCTTCAAACAAAGCTAAGTTCATTGAACGTACTGCAGTAAGATAGAGAAAGACTTTGGTAGTCTTAGTAGCATCCCAGAAAGGAGAGGTCAGGGGTAGACACTGGCAGGAATTTGGGCTCTGGGATCAAGTGCTTTAAGGCAGGTATTTCAATGCGTGTATCTGATTGGGGTTGGGTACAATTATTGATGTAGTATTTTTGGTTTGGTGGGCACAATGAAGCAAGTGTCTTGAAGGGAATTTTGATAAATAAACAGATGTTTGATAAGTGAGCTGTTTGGCCATGAGAACAACCCTTTGTTTCTAGAGCAAATGCCGTTTGCCCAGATGAGCAAACTATTCACTCAAATGCTTTGGCTTTTAGGAAATTCTTGACAATAGTAAAGTTATTTATTGGTTTATGGTCTTATCTTCCTGGCCAAGAATCTCCTGGAACAAAGAGGAAAGTCATGTGGACACAAGTGGCTTCAGGTCTCCATCCCAACAGTTAAAGCTGTGTGAATGCAGGTGGTCTCAGTTCCCAAAATTTAATGTGGGGGTTGGATAATGCCATTTTGTTTTAAGGATCCTGAAAATACTGTGATGGTATGTAAGTTTAAGGGGACAATCAGAAAGGAAGTCAATTTTGAAGATGTTTCAGTTACATGCTAAGTTTTAAAACTAATTTAGAACTTTTTTGAATATGAGATGTGTTTTTAATCCAAGCATATATACCATAACTGACTATGCTTTATTTCATGAAATCCAAGATATCCATTGTCTCAGGATGTTAGGAATGAAAACCTTCCATATCCCCATTTAAGTGTATTACCGTGTGGGAAGTCATTGTTTGTCACTTGGTATTCTGGCTTCCGAAGTCAGTCATTTACATGGCTCTGGTTTTTTGTTTGTTTGCTTGCCATTTGTTTGTTTGCTTTGCTTCTACCCTCACCCCACATGTATAATAGCTGAAAAGCATGGCCCATCCCATCTTGAAGTCAGTAGGCTTTATGATCCCGGGATATCACTGGGAGACTGAGCCCTCAAAGTAATTCCTCCTTCCATGATTCACCACAGTTCCGTTACCACTGGCCTTTGTTCCTATGTGAGCTAGTTGTTATAAAGGAAAATTTTGGAGATTGGATAGAGGAGAGTAGGTGACCTCTGCTTTCATTAACAACATGGCCACAACATATGCCCCTAAGTATAAAAGAATTGAGCTAAGTTGGGTCAAGATTAAAGGATGAGCAGTTTTTGAGTCACCAAAGAGCGACCGTTGCACATGGGGACAGGCAAACATCTTCCATTCATGAGTAATTTAAAAGTGACAGTTGTGTAAAACTAGAGAATGTATGAAAGGAAATATTGAACCAATCCTGGCAATCCCTGGATTCTTTGAGTTGTTTTGGGGATCTCTCACTCTAACACATGATACTTATATAATATCACTCAATACTCTTTCTGTCTAGGACCTAACTTTTCTGAGGTTTCCTAGAAACTTACTACCGGAAGTTAGGAATTATTCAAGCAAGTGCTTTGAATGGGTGTGACCAGAGGAATAAATCATGATATTCTCCAGTGAGAGAGTGAACCCCTTGTCTAGGAGATCTCCTCACAGGAGAAAGCATGAAGAAAGAGTTACAACTTGTTTTGCCTGCTCTTTTTAGAGTTATGACAGGAAGTATTGCATGTGTTGGAGAAGAAACTGGAATTGCAAGATGTACTTTGGAAGACATCTTCTGCAGCTAGGTCCAAGCTTCATTCCACTCCGACCTGTTCCCGCACTCTCAGGCATTATGAATAGTTTCAACTTTGATTGTTCCTGCCTGGAATAGCACATTTTACTTTTCTTATGTCATTTAGAGGAGTATTCCCTGACTTCTCTCATGCTCATATGTTGCCTTATCCCATCTTATATAATATTAAGTTTCTTTAAACCCTCAGAGTGGATGCATTCATACGATTTTTAGTACACGCTAACTATATAATAGTTCTGTGATAGTTACTAGTGAAACAAAAAGGAAGACATCATGCCTGTCCTCAAATAGCCTAGTTAATAAATCTGTATTTTACTTCTCAAGCCCCTCACATCTTGTCCTATGGGCTGTATACATTCCACAAAAATATCTAGTCTTTAGAACTAGATGGGCATTTATTGTTTAAGAAAGAGGACTTTATAATAAAATAAAATTAAAAAAAAAAAGAAAGAGGACTTTAATCAAATCTGAGTTTGATTTAGGGACAACTCAAAGTTCAGTACCCATTTTAAACATTTTTACAATCTTTAATAAATTGAAGTAAAACATATGAAGTTGTTCACGTAGAGTAGGTGCTCCAACAATGTGAAGATTTGTTAGTCATTATTATCAAGTCCAAGGGTTTGTCAACTTCTGTAAATATTCTTGGCTTTGTACCCATATAGTCTCATGGCAACTATTCAACTTTGATGTTGTGGAACAAAAACAGTCATAACCAATATGCTAACAAATGGATGTGGATGTGTTGCAATAAAACTTTATATACAAATACACAAATGCAGGTGGCAGGCTGGATTTGGGGCATGAGCCAAAGTTTTCTGATCTAGTCCAACTGTCCTAATTTATGGAAAAGAAAATTAAAGCTCTGGCAGAAAAATGAATTATTCTGCATGTCATATACACGCCTGCCTCATTAAAAGCATTGCATTTGCACCATTTTCCCTGTCAGTTGGGATGCTGATGGTAAGTTTATATAAATGAGGGTGGAATTTCCTGCCAATTCCCTTAATATGATACCTAATTCTTCATTTTACTGTAAGAATTGGGTCTAAAGTCTAAGGTAATAGCAATTGCCTCTCAGATGAAATGGAATTTAAAACTATTGTTCCAAGCAGAAAGGAATGAAATTCAGTTTTCATTGACCACTGTCTCCAATGTAGAAGAGCCCATGATCTTCCAATATTTTCAAATTAAATATTGCTTTATTTCATTTTATATTCTATCTTAAATATTACCGGTTTTCTTCTCTTGGTGTAAACATATTTTTGTATCCTTTCTGCTTTGGTTGCAAACAATAGAGTTACAATTAACAAAAGGGTCCTTATGGGAATTATAAGAAACAAACAGGTAGAAAATAACTTCAGGTTTTGGGGGAGGACCACTCACTACTTCCTGTCATATTCATATCCAGTCTCATAGCCAAGACCGAATGGTCATATCCATATTGGCAATAACATTTTGTTGTTGCTGTTGAAGACTCTTCTAAGTGATACAAGTCATTTGCAGTCAAAATTTAAAAACTGACATACTTTGATATTTCTGGCATTTTAAGAGCAATCATTCCAGCATGGTGATTTGTTTCTCAGTACTTGGACATAAAAGGAATGGTCTCAATATTGACACCATTTGTCTGGATGTTTTGTTCCCCTCTGAGGATATAAAGCAATCTCAAGTTCTATTAAGTGAAAAAAGCAAAATACAGAACAATGTGTATGTAATGCTTGCTTTTTAAAAGAGAGGGAGGTAGTGAGAGAGAGAAAGACAGAGAGAGACCAGAAAGATTAAGAAACTTGTAAGAATGGTTGCTTCTGAGAAGAAAAGCAAAGGAAAAAGGTTGTGAGAAAAACTTTCATCTGATTATCCTTTTATAATTTTTAAATTTTACGTTGTATGTATAAGTGATATATTCAAAAATTCTATTAAAATCATATACACACCCCAGTGCTTAAGATTCAGCACAATCCTACTGATCAAAGTCTTTGGGGATTGGGGCCAGGCTTTTGAATTTTAAAGTCCCCCAATATTTCTGATGATCAGTCAGGAACCACTCATCTATTCTACTCACTGGGTGCTTATTTTCTTGTATCAAGGTGCACATGTGAGAATATACCTTTTTTCTCCTAACAAAGAAGCACATGGGGAATATCTTATAGTATTTTGTTTTCACTGCAGTTTCCAGCCCAGAGGGGTATTCAGTAAATATTTGTTGATGGCAATAATGCAGAAGAATAATTCCCATCCTCTATTGATTTTATTCCAGCGTAGAATAATTTTTAGAAATACATTAAATATTATAGTACTACAGGGATTAAAAATTACCAAATAGAAGGACCAAATATAAAAAAAAATGCCAACAATAAGGAACTTTTATCAAAAGGATCGGTATGGCCAGTCTGTTATGGGCAAGTGGTGAAGTTCAAAGCTAAGACTATAGAATTTAGAGATGAGTCAGACTTCATATTCTTTTACATGAATGATTAGAAGCAGCATTTAAATAAAAAAAGGGTGTAGATACTAGATTCCAAAGAAGCTCCATTTTATTCCAGAATATATAAAGCTCTCCTCTCATATGGCAAAGTACTGTCCCCCTCTTTAGGGTGATATATGTGGCATCCCCATAGTTCCCAACTTTCTCCTCTACTGTGAATCCTACATTAGTTGGTGCTTGTAGAGATAGTTGATGTGATCATTAAGGCCATGTGGTTATCAATGAACATCTGATTTCCATTCAATTTTCTTCTTTCAGATGCAACATAGCAATTCATTCTCATTCAAGCCTCGAAGTCATCTGAGAACCCTAGAAAGTTCTTTGTCATGCTTCCAAGTTCCCCAGGATTTCTCTGCCGCCATAACACCCCAAACATAGCCCTCTTTTTATTCTGATAATCAACTCCTTTGGTGGTGGAGGGAATGTGGGCCTTACAGGGGACAATCCAAGAATGCCCTTTCTTATTTCTTTGAGCATTTGTGAAATGTGAAGGAGATGAAAGTCCAAAATCTGGAACCCAGAGCTTTGACATGTTTAAGGATCAAACCCTTTCTCTGTGCTTTACAACAATTTTGTGCCATATCTTTCTGTATTACCCCCATTTACAGAGGAAGGAATTTGAAGCTCAGAGACTGAAATGATTTTCTAGAAGTCACATACCAGAGAAGGCAGCAGAACCTGGATGATAGTCCAAGTCCTCCTGTACTGGGGGTGACTGAGGTTACTATTCTTGGATCACTGACAGTATCCAGATAGAAATACAGCATCTTTGGCAGGCATTGCCAGGGATCCTCCCTAACTTCCATGGAAAATGCAATGCTGTAGGAGAGGAAACAGCCACAGGAAGAGGGGTAAAGGAGTGGGGACAGCAGCCAAGCTGATTTTGATGACCAAGATGCATTCCTATACACTAATGGAGACTTTTGTTACAATAAATCATATGATAGCCAACATCATTTACGCCACATGCTGTTTGGAAGAACAGTCCAGAATGGTCCAGCTATATGCTAACATGAAATACATAAGAAAGTTGAAATCCTTGGCTATTGTGGTTTTGAAACCATCAAATATCATCCATGAATGGCCAGATCTAAATTCTATGAAGGATTACTAGTTGCCAACATTTACCCTTGTATCTAATAGTTCTGTGCATCCATCTGGCATCATTTTCTTTGAACCTGGGAGAGTCTCTTTATTGTTCTTGTAGTTCTGCCATTCTGTTTATCTGAAAATGTTGAGTTCACCTTATTTTTTTGATGGATATTTTTATAGGATATAAGATTCTAATATGATAGTTATTTTTATTTCAAAACCTTGAAAATGTCATTACTATGTCAGTTGGCTTTTGTAGTTTCTGTTAAGAAATATCAATTTTATTCTTGCTTCTTTAAAGTGATGTGTCTATTACATTTGCTCAATTAAGATAAAAAAATGTATTTGGTTTGTAGCAATTTGAGAGGGATATGTCTGCATGCTTGTTCTTTCTTTCTTTCTTTTTTTAAATTTAAACTTATTTTCGTATTTATCCTGCTCAGGGTTTTTCTGATGTTTTGAATCTGTGAGATAGTGTCTTTCATCCATTTTGGGAAGTTCTCAGGCAGTAGCCATTGAAAATGCTTCTAGCACATTCCTTCTCATTTTCTTCTGAGAATCCAGTTCCACTCATGTTAAAGATATGACCTTTCCTCTTAAATTCTGTCAATTTTTTCTGTATACAGAAAAGAATATTCAAATTCTCCTGGTAGTCAGTTGCAAATACTAATTAATATTTTGCTTCAACCAGGACTACTGGGAAATTTTGTTTCTTCTCTGGTGTTTAGTGCAAGAATTTATAAAACAATGTTGCTTTGTTTGTACTACTTATGTTATTACATATCAGACACACAGCTGCTAGATGTGCTCTATTACTTAGGCCCTCAGCATGAAGTGTCATTGGTTGGATGTGTTCCTAAGCATGTTACTATCAGATTTCTATTTCTTTGTATTTTTTGACTGTTTTTCTCTTTCTAGTAAAATTTCTGTTAAGGTCCTTAGGGAAAAAATCAACAACAAATAAATATCTTATAACTTTCAATACTATGTCCAAATATATCCTATTTTCCTGAAATTATAAACATTGTCCATCCAGAGTAGTTAAGTAGATGGTCAATTCTATTTTCTGACTGTAAATAAGTAATTACTTTGTGCCTATTTATTTTTTAGTGTTAGGCATTATTCATAGTGACAGTGCTTACTGTGGATACACACCTTGAGGGTTGCTCACTGCCTTTTGTCACAAATTCTCCTTTGACTCATTTGAGGGCTCTTTTGAGCCCACATTCTTGACCTTCAGAGGAGGTGTCTTTGAAATCTCATGTGGCACCATGATCTAAAGTTTATTCTCTAATCCTGTCCAAGCTGCTCTAAAATATATCATAAATATAACTTCTTCATTATTTGAGCATGAACATCAGTTAACCTAGCTTTGTCACATGGAACCGTGGATCTAGAATCAACTACAGAAGATAGGTCACCATTATATGTTGGCTGTCAACCTTTCAGGCTGCCTCATTCACATGTTCCTGAATTTATAATATAATCAGTGAACTTTATTAAAGTCTTTCCTAATTTCCTGGTATCAAAGTTGATTAGATTTACACACACATGTAGCAGAGTGAGTCTAGGAGAAAGTGAGAATTATGGATTGTTGGGCAATAATAAGATAATTATGGTCATAAAGAACTTTGTGTTACTAATCACTTCATGAAGTCAGTTGTTTTAATAGAGACAAGAAAAGGCAGGGGTTACAGATTTTTAGATTTATAACAATCACATGAATTTTTCTTTCAAAAATTTCAACCCAAAGATTTTTACAAAAATGTCTTGAATGTAGAGCTTCTAACCTTTAATGTTGAACTTAAACCAAGAGATTAAGAATGCTTTAATCATTAAGTAGTGGCACTTCATCCCTAATACTTATTTTATATTAGAATATATATAGTGTGGTATTAATATAGCAGCTTTTAATAAATTGGATGTTTTGGTTCCATTTACCTTTAATAATTTAGTTTTGGTGCTTGCAATTATTTTTCAGCTTATTCTTTTGTGTTTTCAACAAATGCAATGATATCATTGACAAATACTGGTTATTTTAATTTTTCCTTCCCACTGTTTTTTACCATTGAATTTATATCTTTTATCTAATTCTATAACTGGTCTCTCAAAAATAATGGTAGATGTTAAACAAAATTACTAATATTGGACATTTTTATTCATTCCTGTCTTAAGTGAATGAATTCTAAGTATTTCCTTATGAAGCATGGTGTTTACATTAGGGTTGAGAGAAATGTTTGTCTAATTTTTAATCTTGGGTATTTATTGAAATTTTCCAATTACTTTCCAGCGTCTCTGAAGTTGATGAGATTTTTTTGGTTTGTTTTTGCTTTAGATTTATTAACATGAATGAACCAGATTTATTAATATTGAAATATACTTTATTACTGGATTACACCAAAACTATACTTAGTGGGATCTATTTTTATTCTTTTACATGTTCCTAGATACTGTGTATAAAAATTTAATTTGGGGGCCGCCTGAGTGGCACAGCAGTTAAGCGTCTGCCTTCGGCTCAGGGCATGATCCCGGCGTTATGGGATCGAGCCCCATATCAGGCTCCTCCACTATGAGCCTGCTTCTTCCTCTCCCACTCCCCCTGCCTGTGTTCCCTCTCTCGCTGGCTGTCTCTATCTCTGTCGCATAAATAAATAAATAAATAAATAAATAAATAAATAAAAATCTTTAAAAAAATAAAAAAAATTTAATTTGGGATTTTTAATCTTGATATTTATAAATGACATTTTTCTGTAGTTTTCTTATTTGGTGTGGTCTTTTAGTTTAAAATCAATGTTATTCTGTCTCCTGAAAATAATTTGGGTTTCTGCATTTTTTTTTTTACTTTTTTTAATATTTGGGAAGAGTTTATTTACTATTGGAACTATCTGTTCTTTAAATGTTTGATAGAATGCTTGCATGAAAGTCTGAGTTTATTTTCTCTCTTTTTCTTTCTCCTCCCCTCCCTTTCTTCCTTCTTTCCTTCCTTCCTTCTCTCTGTCAGAGTGGGAATCAATATTTTTTTTCTTTAACAACTTTTTGTTTCTTTCCTCCCTATATCAAGTATTCTATTCTGAATTTGTCTCTCTTCTGGTATAAATTTAATTATGTATGTAAATTAAGTTTTGTATTTTCCCAGAAAATTATCCATTTCACTCAAAGCTTTAAATTTATTTAAATGTATTCTAAAAAAGTGGTTTCATGTTTTATTTTTTTAATTTTTAGTTTTGTCACCCTTTTATTTATATAATCAGGTTTCTTCTTTTTTCCTTAATTAGTTCAGCAAATGATCTTCCCCTAATAAGCCAATTTCTGATTTTATCTGTATTAATTTTTTCTTTATTCCTTAGTTTTATATAGTTTTTATTTATAACTTCTTGGATTGGATAATTAGTGAATAGTTAATGTTATTAACTGACGGAAATATTAGACTTTGAGGCGTTTCCTCTGAGCCTTGTTTTAGATGCAACAGATAGCTTTTCCAGGGGTACATTGTTATTATTGTTATTTTGTAAAAATTCTGAAATTTTGGTTTAGATTCCCCTTTGACTAAAAAGTGAACAGTGTTTTCTGTTTAATTATTTCAAAACTTTCAGGTTATAAAAAGACTTCTTTAATTAGTTTTTGGTTTCTTGTTAATGTCCAGTGTTATTGCAAGGAGATCAAACACCAGTTTCTTTCTCATTTATACCTTGCGGAAGGTTGTCCTTAGGGATTTAATTTTTGTCTTATTTGTAATAAAACAGCAAATGACAATAAAACTTACTGATAACAGAGGTATATTTTAAAGTGTAGCCCCCAATGTCACTTTAGTCTGGGGAGAAGTTTTGGCTTTAACATTCCTGTACACTATAGGCTGATATTTGTGATGGCAAATTAGTAAGCATGGATATATAAATAACAATTAAAAAATCTGTTGTATCTTTTATAATCTAATACTTGCTAAGTTGCTTAAAAAAAGATACTCAGTAACGAATCTGGAATAGAGAAAGAAGTGTTTTTTTAACCTTAAGGTGCTTATCAGGAAATTCATTAAGCTACTTTTATTGTTTGGAATTTATTTACAAATTTGGTATAACCAGCTGTTTCGTATCTGTCTATCTGTGAGAGAGGGGGCCATGTTGGTTCTGTTCTCACAAACACTTGGTAGCACTTCCAGGCATAACGCAGGAGCTAATCCACATTTGTTAAATGTAGAATGAATCATGTTTTTCTAGAGGTGGAAAAATCTATTACTACTGCTTCTCAAATCAACTTTCTGTTCTATTTTTTTTTTTCCCTCCTGGAATCTGTCTTCCCATATTTCTGTCATCTCTACTGTTTCATCTAATGTAACTTTGTATTCAGGACAATCATGTTACGTTAAATGTTCCAGCTCACCCTTTAGCCACCACTCAATATATTCACTCCTGGTGTGCTCTTGCCCTCAGACTTGGACTCCAGTCAAAGGGTACAAGTGGAACCTGAGCCAGGATGTGGAATAGGGAGGGAAGGGGGAGAGGTGGAGCCCAGTGTCCTAGCACTGCCTTTCCCCAGACTTTTTAACAGCAGATTCCACCCCACCCAGTGATGTGCTCCAGATATCAGGAGCAGGTCAAGTAACTTGTGCAAGCAGGCAGCGAAGAGTCCTTCTTACTTGCATAATGTCGGATAGTTTCTTAGACCCCAGATGCTTCTGCAGGCATCTGGCTTCCACTGCAAAGATTTCCAATTGTTACTTCATTCAAGACTCAAGTTTGTATTAGTTATCTTTGTATACTCAGAAATAAACATAATAAAGACATGTAAAATGAGTGGGTAAATACACACACACACACACACACACACACACAATAAAGCAGCAAGAACAACAGCATGACATAAATAAAGCAGTCCTTGATACCAACAGACCATACTAAAAGAAATGCTAGGGCTGAACTTGAGAGAAAAGAAATATAATCTTATGTAGAAGATCCAAATTTCATGCAACAGTAAAGAAATGATAAAAGTTAAATACATGGACAAGTTCTAAATGCATTTGTGAATAAAATTATAACAACAACAATAATGGTAATTATTATCACTGGCATTTTCAAAACATGTAGAAATAAAATACATGTTAACAATGGCTTATGGATAGATAGGAGAGTAAAAGAAGTTAAAGTTCTCCACCCCTGCTCGTGCTCTCTCTCTCTCTCTCTGTGTCTCTCTCTCTCAAATAAATAAATAAAATCTTGAGGAGGAAAAAGAGTTGACATCTAGAATCACACCCATACATGTATATTAGTGAGTAATAAAAGGTAATGGATACTTGTACATCAATGTTCATAGCAGCATTGTTCACAGTAGTCAAAAGGTAGAAAAAAAACCCCAAATGACATTGGGGGATGAATGGATAAATAAAATGGAGTATAAAAATACCATGGAATGTTATTCAGCCTTAAGGAAGAAAATTTTGACACAACCTACTGCACAAATGAACCTTGAATACACAATGCTAAGTGAAATAAACCAGACACAAAAGGACAAATGTTATATGATTCTGTGCAAATGGAATACTTAGAGTAATTGATTTCACATAGACAGAAAGTAGAGTGGTGGTTGCCCAGGGCTGGTGGGAGGAGAACATGGAAGTTAGTGTTCACTGAGTACAGTTTCAGTTTGGGAAGATGTAAAAGTTCTGGAGCTGGATACCAGTGATGGTTGCACAGCAGTGTAAGTGTACTTAACGCCACTGAATGAAAGCTTAGAAATGGTTAAAATGGCAAATTTTACAAGATGTGTATTTTACCCCGATAAAAAGATAATTACAACACTATAAAACAATTTATGCTGTGAGAATTGTGCTCCATGCACAAAAGTCAGTGCCAAGTAGATTAAAAACTTATATATGAAAGACAAAACAATAAAGTATTGAGAATGTAATATAGGACTTTAAGGTAGGGAAATCAAACCAGAGAGTAAATTAAATTAAAATTACTTAAAAACCAGAAAAAATGATGGCCAAGTGGGGAAAAAAGAATATTCATTTTTCTTCTTGTTGATCTAAATACTTAAGATCTATGTATTGTGATGCATAAAATTATACCTTAATAAAGTTAGAATTAATAACTGGCTAGTGAAAGAAAACATAAAGGTTTTGAGTAGAATTTCTAGAATCAGCTGGAGTTTATAGAAGGTACAAATACTGAGGATAACAGTAATGATGGTAATCGAAGGCTGAATTGGGATGGAGGCAAAGATAACCATAAAGCGAAGGAAAAGAGTGATCAGAGTCAGGGATGGATTATCCAAGAGCATCTCAAGTGTCTTCAGGGATGGTGATCAGATAAGAGGTGGAGACATATCAAGAGCACCTTAATATCGTAAAAGAAATGAGAGGAGGGGTGCCTGGGTGGCTCAGTCCATTGAGCTTCTGACCCTTGGTTTCGGCTCAGGTTATGATCTCAGGGTCCTGAGATTGAGCCCCACCTAGGGCCCTGGACTGAATGTGGAGTCTGCTTAGGATTCTTTTCCTCTTCCTCTCCCTTCCCTTTGCCCCTCCCCCTGCCGGTACATGCGTTCTCCTTCTCTAATAAATAGACAAATAAAATCTTAAAAAAAAAAAAAGATACAGGGGCTCCAGGTGGCTCAGTCAGTTAAGAGTCTGCTTTCGACTCAGGTCACGATCCCACTGGGATCGAGCCCTGAGTCGGGCTCCCCGCTCAGTGGAGAGTCTGTTTCTCTCTCTCCCTCTGCTTCTCTCCCCAACTCGTGCTCTCTCTCTCTCAAATAAATAAATAAAATCTTAAAAAAAAAGATATAGAGGAATATCCAGAGGTGAGGAAATGACATTAAAAAAAAAAAGTTCAGTGATACAACCTCAAAATCTAAGAGCTAAGATTTTTTGTGGGAAAAGGATAATAAATGACTTGGAAAATGAAAATGGGGCAAAAGGGTACTCTAGTTCTTAGCTTTGAGGTATTTGGGGCATGGGAGACAAAAAAGTTATTTTCTACTTAAGAAAGGTAAGAAGAGCTCAGGGCAAGTAGTATCTACATGGAATGGCCCACATTGAGTCCAGTAAAAAAAAAAAAAAAAGAAAAGTTAACAGAAACTTTCAAGAAGTTAAAGATACAGAAGTTTTTTAATTTTAATTTTTTATAAGACAGCCTGCACTTATCAGAGGGCACAGTGGAAGGATGTGGGGGATGGGGGTATTAGGTTAATTAGTGGAATACATGGACAAGTGTGAAGATTAGGGTAAGGGTAAAGATAAGGAACAGAAGGATGGGATGCTGGAGCTTCTGGTAATCACAGAAGTATTCAGAGTTGGTAGCTTTAATGTCAGGGTGCTAACTTCTCTTTTTGGAGCTGAAAGAACTAATAGCTTCTGCCTGGGAGTCCTTATGTGAGTTCTTTGTTCTTTCTGAAATGAGACAAAACCGAAGTGCCTCAGAGATAATGACCAATAAAAGTGCTCAATATTCTATCTCATAAGGATGTTTTAGGATCCTAAGAATATTATCAGAATTTTTGATATGTTATACCAGCTGAAAGACATAAAATATGCTGTTGGTTCTGGGAAATAAATAACATTAACTTATATTTTAAATCATTTTTATTAGGTCATTTAGAGCTCAGATTTCAGGTTGGATATAAGATAGAAAGGAAATCAGCAAAGAACAGTGTTGGTCATACTGTTAAGCAGGAAAGGGTTGCATATTTTTATCTGTTTACATATAATATATCAGAGCATTCATCCTTTCAGAAAAAGGATTATAATTTAGGAGAGGGAGGGAATAAATAAAATTTGGAAACCTGATTATTTTTACTATTATTTTAGAACTCTTCGTAATAATATTCCTGAAAGATGACCCTCCCTGTTCAGCAACATACAGACCACATGAGTAGGCACTGATATTTTGATGGAAGTAAAACAGAAGTATATTTTGTTTTCCTTAATCATAGATGAAAGTCAGTGAAGTAAAAAAGACTTCAGTAACTATGCCCTTTAAAAAGCATGAATATAGAAGATTGCCAACAATCTTTCTTCATTTGGTGTTTGGCTATTTTGCTTGATATGCCTATATATCCTTATTGAACGTGGTTGGGGAACTAAGCATTTTGGTCAGTCTATTGTCCTTACATCATACAGTAGCCTCTTGGAAGAAAAGGATGTAGCTAACATTTCTTGACAGGGTTCTATGAGCTGTTTTCTGTGAGGTTACTAGCAATTCTCACAATCTCATAAGGAGGTATTACTATCTCCAACTTTATGGTCAAAAAAATGGAGGCTCGGAAAGTGTTAAGCGGATTGTACAAAAATGTGCAACTCAGATTCAGAGTTGGGACTTGAAAAAATAGGGAAATTTTTTGTCTCTATATTTTTGAGCTCCCAGAAAACATAAGATCTAGGTTCCTAGGGCAGAGACACTAGCAAACAAAATTTATAAGTGGGAGGTGTCACCTATGTTTTACCCAGGCTACAGGGATTCTAGATTCCTTTACACAGTTGATAGGTCAATACACAAATAATGTGTTTCATGAACTGCCTAAGGGAGCCTGCAAATGCTCTAGATGCTTTATAGGATTGCTATGAGGATCCAGGAAGATAATTTATATTAATATGGGATAGGGCCACATAGATATGGGTACCCTTGGTGGTGGTGTTTTATCCTTTCTGGCTTTTTCAGAAAAAAGTGAGCAAGGCATTGCATAATCTTGTAGGAATTTGGTATTTTTATAAAAAGTCAAATATATTGATTTGAGATTTCATTGGGTTCCCTATGCATCTATATGTGAGGAAGTTCTGGAGGAGAGATCAGCACCTAGTTATCAGTTGTCCATTTCAGGGCTTTAGGCCAGCAGACGCCACAGCTGAGCTCAGTTGCTACTTCCGAAGGCATCCCAGCATCAGGAATGAGGCAGAGTTATGAAGACTAATAGGTTTTGGATATTTAATTGGATATTTCTCAAGAGAAGCCTGTAAACAGCTATTCTAAATTTCAAATGATAATAAGAATAAAAATAAAAAAATATTTATTAAGTTCTTAATATGCGACAGTGTGCTAAGGGATTCTTATGTACTTCTCTATCATCTGAAACAACTCTATGTAGTAGCTGCTATTATCATTACCCTGTTGCAGAAAGACAGGTGAATGCCAAGAACTAGTTCACATCCTCCAAAAGTTCTATGTTGAACTTCTAACCCCCAGGGTGATGATATTATTAGGAGGTGGGGCCTTTGGGAGGTGATTTGGTCATGAGGGCAGACTTCTCATGAATGGAATTAGGGCCCCCACACAAGAAGCCCCAGAGGGCTCCCTTCCTCCTCCTGTCATGTGAGGACACAACAGGAAGACAGACATCCATGATCTAAGAATCAGGCTCTCCTCAGACACCGAATCTCCCAGCACCTTGATCTTGGACTTCCCAACCTCCAGGACAGGGAGAAATAAATGCTTGCTACTTTGGCCACTCAGCCTGTGGTGTTTTTTTGTTATATCAGCCTGAGCTGACTGAGACAGGAGACTAAAACTTAAAAGCATTGGATGACTTGCCCAGAGCCTCACTGTTAGTGAGAGGCAGAGCCCAAACTTAGGTTTACCTGACTCTGATACTTGAAGGCTTGGTTATGAAAGGACATTTAATCATAACAATTAATTTAATTAGGCAAACCCATATTGAGGGTTTACTATATGGCGGGTGTTCTCTTATCAAAGAGAGTTTATCTATTGGGCATCCAAAAAGTAATATGCTAGAGAGAATTATAATTAGAGAGTACTAAGTGTTGTGTTAGAAATAACTTACCCAGTGATGTCTCTATCAGTCAGGGCTCAACCAGAGAAGCATTAATACTCATTGACTCACAGATTGTTGAGTTCAATGATACATCCATTGATTCATTGACATATATATGTATGCAAGTTTGTATGTATTTTTTTTAAAGATTTTATTTATTTATTCAACAGAGACCNTTTTTAAGATTTTATTTATTTATTCAACAGAGACAGAGACAACCAGCGAGAGGGGGAACACAAGCAGGGGGAGTGGGAGAGGAAGAAGCAGGCTCATAGCAGAGGAGCCTGACGTGGGGCTCGATCCCATAATGCCGGGATCACGCCCTGAGCCGAAGGCAGACGCTTAACCGCTGTGCCACTCAGGCGCCCCTAGTTTGTATGTATTTTAATATATATGTGTGTTTGTATATATTGCAAAGAATTGGCTTGCATGATTGTCAGGACTCACTGGACATCTGCAGCCTATAGAGTGGGCCCTCAGGAGCTGCTGGCTGGAACTCTCAGGCACCGGCTGACACTGCTGTCCACAGGTGGAATTTCTTTCACAGGGAAGTCCCAGCTCTGCTGCTAAGGCCTTTTAATTAGTTGAACCAGGCCTATCCAGATGATCTAGAATATCTTTCTCACTTAAGGTCATCTGACTATGGACTTTATTTGTTTTTAAAGATTTTATTTATTTATTTGAGAGAGAGACATTGACAGAACAAGTGGGGGGAGGGGCCAATGGAGAAGCTCCGCAGGGTGTCTGACGTGGGACTTGATCACAGGACCCTGGGATCATGATCTGAGCCGAAGGCAGATGCTTAACTGACCAAGCCCCCCAGGCACCCTGATTATGGACTTGAATCACATCCGTGAAATACCTACAGAGTGACACTTGAGAATAGCATTTGATCAAATAACAGAGGGCTGTGGCCATGTCAAATTGACACGTGAAACTAACCATCACAGTGCCTCACTTGGGACAGAAGAGGAGAAGTAAGGCATCAAAAAAAGTTTGTGGAAGAATTTGTTCCTAAGATGATTCTTAAAGGACACCTAGGAATTAGCTAGTCTGAGAAAAGTACAGGAGCTCCTGCTGGCAAAGGAAAGAAGACACATGCTTTTGAGATTACTACACTGCAAAGTCCAGGAGAGAAGCAAAGACCTGTGGCTCTTCGCTTCACTTTCCTTCACTCTGCTTAACCAACATTGGATAGAGAGCAGGAAACAAGATAATATTATTTTAGGAAAAAAATTACTGCAGTTAAGAAGAGCTGTCATTCATCCAAGAGGCATCAAGGAATAGACAGGATAGAGCAGGGCTTGAAGAAAAGAGCAGAGAAGCTTGCATGGCATTTCAGAGACAGCACCCAGTGATGGCTCTGGAGTGTGGCTCCGTCCGTGTTCACTGCTGGTGTGTAACTGGCTGCCCCTTTACTCCCAGCCCTCTCCATAGCTTCCTGCTTATGAGACTGTACTTCTGGCTTCCATCACCAAGCAACTGTGACTGCTACCATTAACTGTTTCTATAAGTGCTCTCTTTAAGATGATGCCTGCCATGTTCTAGGTCCTGTGCTAGAATTCTAGATGCTTACATAGATCTTCACAAGGAGCATGGCTTTTGTAAAGGTATTATCTTCATTTTACGAGCGTGAAATTTGAGGCTCAGAGCAGTTAAGTGATGAATTCAAGATTGTGTGTGTGTGTGTGTATGTATTTTTTACTATGTCATTAAAAATCGTAAAAATTTCACATTTCTCTTGCCATTAGAATCTCTACCAGTAAGACATGAATTTATCCAATTTAAGTCATCCAAACAAGTGAACTTTGTTCAACTATTTCTATCTTAAGTATCAGTCAGCACACCGGTTAAAGCTTCCAGGTCTGCCTACCAAAAAAATAGGGTTGTGGTTTTAAGCCTATGACTTAATGTTTCTGGATTTCACTTCCTACTTCTGTTAAAGCTGGGTAGTCATTCCATCTCTGTCCATCAAATCCACTAAATGAGATGGGGTCACAACAATCGCTATACCACCACCACCACTATTGTTGCTGCTTTTCCATGACCAACAGCAACAAAACCAAATTCCCTGAGCTTTATATAAGCTCTCTGTAAGATGCTTTGTATCACACACTGCCCTTTGAGGTAAGCTGATGATCCCCATTTTGTAGGGACAGAACCAAAGCAGAGGGAAATGAATTGTTTAAGGGCACACACATTTAAGTCTTGAGTCAGGATTCTAGCACTCTCAGTTTGACTTCCTGCCTCTTCTCCTCAATCCATGGAAGCCTCCCTCAGAAGGAATAATTTTCCCTGAAGGCGAGTGTCATGTACTAATAAACCAATGATATTTTCTCTACACTTTTGCACCCTGTTTTTAAGAAAAAAAAATCAGCTGCATGTACTCTCAAGAAAAACTAAATTATTCTGCAAAGTTTGGATGCCTGCATTTAAACTTTTGGCCTCAAGTAGACAAAATGGCCGCTTAATTTTACTGGTAATAACTTACACTGGTGATTCAGAGGGAACATCATAATATTTTTCAAGAAGATGAAAATTGGAACTTGCAAAATTTATCAAGAATATTCTTCAAAGACTCTGGGATCCTTTTTTGTTATGTGTTTTTCATAGTGGCTGGCAAAGCAAGGGCAGCTTATCTCTAATGCTCTCATTTTGAGAAGTATACTCTGATTCGCGAGATAGCAGATGTGACTGTTCAGTCTTTTCATCCAAGTATATAACAGTGACACCCACGAATGCCAAAGAAACAGGTGAGAAAATATATATAGGTATTAGAACAAAATCAAAGTTTTCTGAAAATGGAAATGGATTTATTTTAAGATTCTGTAGCAAAGGCAGCCGCCTTATCAAGATGCAGAGAAGAGAGCTGGAGTTGAAAAAGTGGAAGGTATAACTTTTTAAAGATTTCACCAAGTTTGACTGAGGTCCTTATTCGCCAATGGTAGTCATTATTAACTCAAAATTTATTCAGCTCTAATGAGGCACTTTTTTTTCCCAATCAGTTTCTTCAGTTTAGACTGTAGGAAGAATCACTTGGTAAAATCTCTCTGATTATTAAAAATGCACACATAAGCTTTGATCTAGTTCCTCCTAGGATTTAACCCTACCGACATACATACATGTGTGTCTGGGAATTTAGGTGTAAAAATATTAAGTGTTGCATGATTGATAATAGTAAATACTTAGAAATAACCCAAATCTTAACAGTAGAGATCTAACAATATAGCTTCAACATGTGTCAAGCAAAAATTGACAGAGATTTGATGAGAAACTGACTAATCAACAAATACAGTTTTTAAAATTTTAACATACTTCTCTCAAAAAAAATGAGTGGTGGAAGTATTCAGGCTAAATAGATGATTTAAATAACACAGAAAAATCTGGCTCTAACAAACATACATAGTGTTTGCGCATAGTGTAGAGTGTGTAATATAACGCACACAATGTTAATGAATGTAATGAACATTTTCAAGACTGTTGTAAGAATTGTCTGTGTAATGGAGCACAAAACAGAACCACAAAGAAATTTAAGAGCCACAGTTGACCTTCTCTCACGCCAATACGATAAAATTAGCACTCAATCAAAAAAATTGAAACTGAAAATCCAAATAAGGATTAATACCTGAATATATAAAGAACTCATACAGCCTGATTCACAAATGGACAAGTAATATAAACGTGCAATTCTCAGAGAAGGAACTGGAAATCTCCATAATTAGATGAAAGAAATGCTTGGCCATATTAATAATAAAGGAAATTAAAATTTAAACAGCAATAAGACACCATTTCACAGATTGACAAACTTTAGTACACCCAATAAAACCAAGTGATTGCGGGGTCCCTGGGTGGCACAGCGGTTAAGCGTCTGCCTTCAGCTCAGGGCGTGATCCCGGTGTTCTGGGATTGAGCCCCACATCAGGCTCCTCCGCTGGAAGCCTGCTTCTTCCTCTCCCACTCTCCCTGCTTGTGTTCCCCTCTCTGTCGAATAAATAAATAAAATCTTTAAAAAGAAAAAAACCAAGTGATTGCAAAGATGTGGGAAGAAAAGAACCATTCATTGTGTGTGGGTGCTAGTGGGTACAATAAGAAAGACATGCTCTTTTTACCCATGAAGTTCTACCCTGGAGAGTGGCTTACCTTTTCATAAGTTCCATGGAGAAGGATGGATACTATGGAAATCTCAGTAATGGTAATAATGTGGGAACAATGTAAATGTCCCACAGAAGGGTAATGCTATATTCACACAATGGATGACATTTAAAAATACATTTAAAAATAGTTCAGGTATTTACATGCATTGAAAAAATATAAAAACATAATGCTGGGTAAAAAAAGGAAGTCACTAAAAGATAGGTGGAGTAGGATACCATTTATAAGGCAAGAAGTTGGTCTTATCAACGAATATAGTTATAAAAATTCAGGGAAATAGTACATTTGAAGGAGAAAAAAGTAGTGATGTCTGAAGAGAAAATGAAGAATAATGAGACTTTTTTTTGTAGGTGGAAAGTTCTTTGTTCTTTTTATCTTCTTTCTCTCCCTTCTGCTTTCTCTTCCATCCTTTCCATAAGAATTCTTAAGCAAGTGTGACACAATTTTGATATTTAAATTTCTCTTGTTGGTAAGACTCACAGGTGTTGGTTATATTCTTTTTCATATTTTTCTGTATGTTTTCATTATTTCATAATTAAAAGTAAAACATTAAAAAAAACCTATCACTCAATTATAAGGTCCTTTTCNTCCTTTTTGTTCACATCTTTTGAGCCCTGAACCAGCCTCTTATTACCATATGCCCTATCATTGCTAGAGTACCTTACCAAGCCCCCTGGCCTCCCATGCAATCTAGCTGGCCTATTGCTTCCAGGATCTTCCTAAAAACACAGTGAAGTAGGTAGAGCAAGCATCAGTATGCTGTTGATTTTACAGATGAAGGAGAGCCCTTTTGCCCAGGGCTCTATAGGCAGAAATGGACTTAAACCACTAGTCTCCTTGTGCAGTGCTCATTTTGTTACTCAACTTACCTTATATTATTTTATACCAATTTTGCCTTGAAAGATAGTTCAATATCCTTGTATGTCATATACAAACATGATGAAAAAGAGCAGCAGGGTAAACAGATTTTACCTCTTGTGTCAAACCAGATTAATTTGTAATTATTATCTACATTATGAGTTTCCGGCATTGTTCTAAAGAAAAGATTCACAACTCTCTTGTTTTTGGTTTTGAAGGGGAAAAACACTTTATTGATATTATAAAGTAAAAACCTAGTGGAAATAGAAGAAAAGGGAAATCTGTGAATAGTTGAATGCAATATTAAGCAGTAAAGGAGAATAAGACAAAATTACATCATATTGGGTACTTACAACATCCAACCTCTTCAGCTGGGAAAGCCCCATGGGGACAGCTGGGCTGGAGTCCTGATGGAGAAAACTGGACAGAGCGTCCTCCCTTCAGGTGAGACTTCCAGTTGATCATCCCCATCGGAGCTGTATTTATAGGGCATATGAAAGGGTCCAGAGTTAGGAAGTTAAACACGTGTTCACCTGCATGCAGTTTGGAGCGAGCTGCATTCCTATGTTATCATGTCTTTACATCATCAAGGAACCTGGGCTAGGTATGCTTGCCTCCCCTCCTGGATTCCATCCCGGGGGCAGCCCAGCCTGGAGCCAGAGGGGATTCAAGGCAAATTTTATAATTCTTGGTGTCCAGACCACAAGGGCCAGTTCTGACCTGGAGGCCAGCTAATGTTCACTAACCAGGCTCCCGAGGTCACTCATGCAACCCAAGTCTGTCTCACAAAAAACATGCTTTAGCCTGCCTGTGTATGTGCAGGTCGGATGGTCGGTTACGCAGGACAAATCACAGAAACTTCCATCCACACAATATAAGCATTCACTAGGGATCCACAGAAACTGGGTCCTGATCGTATCTCAAGAGTTGGAGATTTGACATCCCAACGGTATTAGCCACACGGAAGGTGCTTATTTAGTGATGATTCTTAACTACTTAAATGTAACATGTGTTTGTGTTTTCTTTTACACACACACACACACACAGAAACACGATCATGATAAGCATGACTTTCACCTCTTGTCTGACCCACTTTAAACTTTGGACTGTGACATTTTACCCTGATGTTTACCCCACTGAAGAGCTCAGGGCCTTGCTGTTGGTGGACTCACCCCATGTCATACAGTTGAGTGGAATGTTGTATTGATTCTATTGCAATTTCTTCAAACATAAGGGCAGCACTCCCTTCCTGAGAAGTCTTACATGATCCAAATCAGGCTGTAAATCTATAGGCGGCCCACAGTGTTTCTTGGTGGTTTGAAATCTTGCTCCATGAAGCAGAGCACAGCAGTCTGCAAAATGAAGCAAGCAAGCATTCGTAACTTGCATTCTACAACCAGTTGTGATTTCTTTCTGCTCCTAATGTTCCAAGAGTGTTAATGTAACGTAGTCACTGAGAACTTTCAGATTGTGTTTCATGTAAAGGTTGTATATGGAGAGGCTCTTAGAATCTTGCCTCAGCCAGTCTAGGAGTGCTACCCCTTTGTCAGAGAGAATTCCTGACCCCATTGCCCCATTAATCTCTGAGACACAAAGCCAAGGCAGGAGGTGCCTCTTGAAATCCTCTCCTCTGGGTCTGGACATCCTTTACTTGCTAACACGTCAGCATAAAATCTGGGTGTGAAGTCTCACCCTGTTGTCATCTCCATAAAATTGCTCACCATCGATTTCCATTTTCACTGCCGTGCACAGCTAGGCTTAATGGTCTCTTGCAGCAAAATGAATAGGAAAGGAGGGCCAGAGAAAGAGAGTCAGAAAGGGTTAGGATGTCTTTCTCCCTACAGCAAACACCTCATGAGGGAGGAAAAGTGATCATTTCTTTTTCATTCTTACGATGGAAATCAAGCTAATAAACCATAGGTCCTAGATTGTATAGAAAAAGAAGAAATTATAGTAATTCATTATGTTTAGAATATTCCCCCTTTCAAAGGAGCTCAAAGCTTTTAATAGGCTTTTTCCCAACCTCCAATCCCCCATGCCTAATGAAGCCTTCTTGAACCATGTATTAAGGGCTTACATTCTTTTACTGGTTATTTCCTTATTCTCAAAGTCCTGAAATTTATGGCATGCAGACATGAAATCTCTCACGGTGGAAACTTTTTTGTTCCTATTTATTCATGAGTATTGATCTTCTTACTCCCTTGTCCTTTAGGATTCTTCCCCTATGGTTTATTTTTAATGTTCTTCTCTAAGAACATAACTGATGTCCTCTAAGAACATCACACTGGTGCTCACCTCAGAAGTCGGGCTCAGTGGGGTGCCTGGGTGGCTCAATAGGTTAAGTGTGGGACTCTTGGCTTCAGCTCAGGTCATGATCTCAGGGTCACGAGATCGAGCTCCACAAGGAGACCTGACTAGGGCCCCATACTCAGTGGGGAGTCTGCTCGAGATTCCCTCTCTCTCCCTCTGCCCCTTCCCCCCACCTCTCTCTTTCTCTCTCTCACAAATAGAAAAATAAATCATAAAAAAAAGAACTCTCAGAGAAGCGGAGAGGAATGTCTTTGATATTTACAATCAAAGACCTAGGCATGAGTCCCAGTTTTGACATTTGACCATGTTTTTATTTGACCAAGAGTAAATTAATTTATCTTCCTGGGCCCTAGTTCCCTTACCTGTGAAATGAAGCAGTTAGTTCCTTCGCTGTTACTGCTGTTATAACATGTATGCCATGAAAACCCAAAGTCCAGTGAACCCCATCTGCGTCTACACCTTTCTCTCACCAATTCCTATTCCTTTGTTCTCAAGGGAGCTACTCTTCCTTGTCCATCAGCGTGACTTCCACATGTGCCTTCTGTCTGGAGTCAGTTGTCTTAGGAGGTATATATGTTGAGTTATTTTTTTCCTTCTTACTAATTGGATAAAATTGTATTTTTCTCAGTGAATTGAATAAAAATGATTTAATTTGAGGACTCGATTGTGTTGCTGTTGAGTAGCGTTTACATTTTTTAACTCCCTTTGGGATGAGGGATACTCTAGCTTTGCCATATGGTTCTCACACCATCTCATCAAAGATGCAGCGGAGCTTGGTATTTCATATCTAACTTATGAGATATGTTTACAAACTGAAGTTAGGATTAAAGACTTCTTTTCTGTCCTTTAGATGTCATTCCATTAAAAACAGCTAAATAAAAGAATAAAGGTTTAAAATATATTTATAATTTTTGTGGATTATATTTCCTTTATAAATCTGTTTCTCCTGCTTTAAATCAGCTATGCTTTTTTCTGGCAGGCTGGTGCTTTCCTGTTGTTTTACAGAATACATTCGTGTTGGGTTTTGAAGCAGATGCAGAGCTCCTGTCTTTGTATAAGGGAGTATGGTTGGCTTTTTATGTTTCCTCTCTTCTCTCTTGCCTCACCCTGAAATGGAGGTTGGAGTTTGGAGGAGAGAAAAGCAAAGGTGTCCAGATGTTTTTGCTGACTTGTCAATCTGTTCAAATTTCTCTGTGAAATACCTGTCAGGTATTGGGGAGTGAATCTCTGGGGTGCTTTCATTCATCGTTTAGTGGCTTCCCTCCTGGACCTTTGGATGTGGACAATATGTTTTCCTCTGGATGCTGACTGCCTTTTGAAGTCTAGTCCACACAGATTCCTCCCTATTGGAGGCATCTTGCCTTTCAAGCAGTCCTCTTGAAGACAAGAGAAGAAGCCTGGACCCTAACCGGCTCTCTTGGCTTCACAGCCCACATCTGGTCCATGGAAAATGCTCGCATGTCCTCTACCTTGAAAATTCAGGGAGTGCAGGATTACCAGCCTGAGTTGTTTCTCTTTCACTCAGCAGCAGCTGGATCTTCTCTATTGTCTTCTGAATTTCCCACAAGTGAATCGGACTTATCTGCTCTGCTTTCTAAACTTAATATAAATATTACATTTTATGAGAGGTGTCACTGAAGCCCTTCAATTTTAGGCTGGAGAGGAAGAAGATTGAGCCCGCCAACCCCTCCCTCAGGTGCTGGGTGTATGAGAGAGAAAGAGAGAGAGAGGAGAATGAGAAAGAGAGCACTTCTTAGCAAGAGACTCAGTCCTCCATTGGTTCTCTCTTAAGGAACCCTCCTCACAGATTCCTTCTGTGCCCCTTTAAGATGCTCAATATGAGATAATGGATCCTAGAGACCTGCAACTAGTTCTCAAATTCCTTCTTTAAAGATTTCTCTGGGAGGAGAAATCTGTCGTACGCTCTCAGAGATATCTGATATCTGCTGTATTTTGGCCTTGCAGTAGAAACTTTGAGTTTAATGTCATATTACAAATATAGTCATAACGTTGACAAGAAATCATATTTTAAAATTCACATCTTGACTCAGATTCAAACTCTTGAGAAGACTAAACATCCTCCAATCATTTACACTTGTTAAAAACTTGTTCCTAAATAATACCAGATCGCTATAAGATAAAATGAGAAATTCTTTCATTTTTAATGTTCTAATTACAATACACCAGAATTCATTCTACAACTATCTTTTGAGCACCTACTCTATGACTCTTTGCTATGCAATGAGAATGCAAAGCTGAATAAGAGGCTTCCTTCTCAAAGAGTTTATTAAAAAAAAAAGGGAAAACAAGTAATTAGAGGGCACTGTATAAGTACAGTTAGCAAGTACATTCACAATGTCACAAGAGCACACAGAAGCACCCAGCCCCATCTGTGGGATATCATGGAAGGTGTTCTGAAAGAAATGGTATAAAAAATGAGCCTGAAGGTTAAGAATAACCAAGAGAACAAAGGAAGGAGAGTTCCTGGGACAGAGCAGAACATGTGGAAAGATCCCAATTTATTAGAGGAATAATTCATGAACTCAAAAGGGCACCATTACTACAACTAAACAATATAATAAGAAAGTAGCAAGAGATATAAACAAGGGCTAGACGGTCATGACTTTTTAAAACATAATATCAAGAAATTTAGACTTTACTTACTGGGAAATGGGGACATTATACTAGGTTTTGAGGTCCTAAAGATACAGTGGGCATCATCCATAACTATGAAACTCAAGAATATAGTGGTTATCTTTCTCTGCATAAGTACTTTGCAGTTTATTTTTTTTTTTGCGTATTTTCTTGCTTAGCTTTTATAATAAAATTATGATAAACATGTAAGTTTCTCACAGAGATGAGTAAAATGGGCTTACAGATGTTAAGAGATTTGCTCAAGGTCACACAATAGCTGTGGTAGTGCTAGATTTTGAGACTTTATCTTTTAAACTCAGTTCCTCCTTATTTTCATTGTGCTAATATAGGTTTATGGACACTTGAAAAGCTTTAGATAATTTTATGTATTAACCAATGATTACACATAAACCCCATCAGAGTTACAATTCTGAGAAAGTTTTTTAAAAGTTGAGAAAATCTATTCTCAACCAATGCACTTTATTCCCTTTCTTTCTAGTTAATATAGATTCGTACAAGTTTTAGTTATACCTGTGGCAAAATATCTCTCCATGAGGAAGTCCGTGAAGTTTCCTTGGTTACTTTTGTTCTGTACTCACTGCTTGGCATCTAACGAAATCCATACCTACCCTTTAATCTGGGAAGCAATTTTTTTTTAAAGATTTTATTTTTTTATTTGAGAGAGAGAGAGCATAAGCAGGGAGGAGGGGCAGAGGGTGAGGGAAAAGCAGACTCCTTGCTGAGCAAGGAGCCTGAAGTGGAGCTCGATCTCAGGACCCTGGGACCATGACCTGAGCCGAAGGCAGATAGTCATTTGATTGAGTCATCCAGGTGCCCCTAATCTGGGGAGCAATTAACCCCACTTGATAGATAGGTGTTAGATAATATATAGAGAGATAATATATAGATGATAGATAGATAGATAGATATAGATAGATAGATAAACTTAAGGACCATTTATTAAACTATTATTTCAGGATCAACAAGCCCAGTTTCCCTGTTCCTTTTAAACTTTATATAATTTTGGTTGTATTCTCCAGAAAGGAAAAATAAACAAAATGAAATGAAAGGCTAATACCATCTGAAATGGCACATAAGACCCAGAAGTTGAGAGAGAATGAACTCTAGATAAAGACATCTATTGGAGTGCCTGGGTGGTTCAGTCAATTAAGCATCTGCCTTCGGGGGCACCTGGGTGGCGCAGTCCTTAAGCGTCTGCCTTTGGCTCAGGATGTGATCCCAGAGCTCTGGGAGCGAGCCCCACGTCAGGCTCCTCTGCTGAGAGCCTGCTTCTTCCTCTCCCACTCCCCCTGCTTGTGTTCCCTCTCTCCCTAGCTGTCTCTCCCTGTGTCAAATAAATAAATAAAATCTTAAAAAAAAAAAAAAGCATCTGCCTTCAGCTCAGGTCATGTTGCCAGAATCCTGGGATTGAGCCCCACATTGGGCTTCCTGCTCAGTAAGGAGTCTGCTTCTCCCTCTCCCTCTGCCTCACCCCCCTCTTGTACACGCTTTCTCTCTCTCTCTCAAATCAATAAAAATAAAAAAAAGGAAAGAGTCTTGAAGGATCAGGAACCTTCCCTCTTCATCACTGAGATATATTCCCTACAAATTCATGACCGATGAGGAGTTGAGAGATAGTAATCATATATTAATGCATCTATTTTTTTTACATTTTTTAAAAAATTAAGACTTTATGTTTTTAGGGCAGTTTTAGGTTAACAGCAAAATTGAGGGTAAGGTATAGAGATTTACGATAAGGCCCCTGCCCCCACATCCCCTACCACAATGGTACATTTATTGCCATTGACGAACCTACAATGAACATCATAATCACTCAAATTTCCTAAATTTACATTACATTTCACTCTTGGTGTGCTGTCATTCTATGGGTTTGGACAAATGTATAATGACATATATAGTCATCAATACAGTAGCGCACAGAGTATTATCACCGCCCTAAAAACCCTCTGTGCTCCACCTCTATGATTACTCTCAACTTTCGAGTGGAAGAATTGATATGAACACGGGGAATCGGGCTTGACAGCCCCAGATTTTCAACTCTACACCTTTGTGTTCTCTCATTTAGTTTGAAAAGGTATCAGGAAAAGTCCCCAGTGGTCCCTTTTGAGTCATTTTCCCATTACTAGACCAATATCTGCAACCAGACGTCCAGAGCCAAATAAGAACACGAATGCTTCGATTGGAAAGCTGCTGGGAGTGTGGAGAAAGCATCTTACAGAAGAAATGGGGAGGAACACTGGGCAGGCGGAGCAATGGTGCCCACCAGAGTCCCTGCATTCTTATGGAGGAGTAGCCTGGCATCTGCTTAAATGCTTCAATGATGGGACAGTAAGTACCTTAACAAGTATAAATGTTCTGCAGTATTATTTCTGAAAATTTAATTAGTTGAAATGCATATCAAACCTAGAATCCTTTGCTTTCTTAGGATCTTTAAAATGGCCAATCATACTCTCAGAGCAACAGGACTGAGGAATTTGGAGAACCCTTATGGTGCACTGGTTGCCAGAGGAACTGAAAATGAAAAGACCAACAGTGTTGTATTTTTGAGCACTTGAACTCCAAAGAGTTTTGTTTGTGAGAATTTTTGTTTTATAATTTATTTTTTTCTAAATAAAAGCTCAAAGTCAAGTATCTGAGCTACTTGGTTTAAACAAATAGAAAAAGAAAATTGGATTGGCTCGACCCCTCATGAAGGTTAGGTAGCATATTGTAAATGCGGTGAAGGGCATTCTATCAAGCAAATTGGCATTGTTTCCCACTCTGTGTGGGGGGTAGAGTGTTCGGGAAGAATGTGCATGGGTAAGCAGCCACCAGTGGGCAATGAGGAGAGAATCGGATGTGGTAGAGTGACACGTTGGATTTACCCTTCTAAACATGTCTATGGTCTTAATTACCTGCTATTTCCTCTGTGTCTTAAAAGAGGGTTGGGAATAGGAAAAAATGAGGAAGTGAGATTTTTTATTTGTACCCTTGGAAAGCACTAGACCGAGCTTTGGAAGAGTTGGATTTAAGTCTGGCTTTGATATTTTACACAAGGTGGCTCTGTCTCTCTCTTTATTAAGTGATTACAATATATTGGACATTACAATATGCTAGACTACATATAATTATATAATTAGCTGCATATAGTAAGAGATTTAATCCTCAAAACAACCTTTTGAACACACTGTTACTATTTTTGTCCAATGTATAGTTGAGGAAACAGAGAGATTAAGTACTTGCCAAAGTCATCTGTCCAGTAAGTGATAGAGCTAGAAGTAGTGACTCTAGACTGCCCGCACTCAGCTCTATACTGTCTTTCAAGAGTTCATTTTTATTAAGCATTTACTACATACAATCTATTGTTTTATACACTTTGCATATTACTTAATTTTTATCATAATTCTAATTAAATCATGGATTAAACTGTGAGGGTTTAATTGGGTAAAAAAGAAGTGAGTACAAGACATTATAATTATTAATTATGTTCCAACTTTAGAGAAATCTTATACCATAACATTTTTCTACCTAATTTAGACAATTACTTTTTTAATAGTAATTTTTTAAAAATTTTGTAATTTTATAATTTTATCTTCTGTATTATAAAATGCATAGCTATATTAAATATTTTAAAATAATAAATATAAAATACAAAATCATATATTAATAGTATTATCAGAACTACCTTGACAGTTTTCTATCTAGTATTCAGATAGTCCTGAAAACTGCCTGTGGGATGATGCTGTTATTTTTCCTAACTTGTGAATGAAAAAAGAAAGGTTCAGAAATGCGGTGACTGTGATCCCCGAAGTCAAGCATTTCATTGCTGTAGGATTCTGGCTTTCACTGCCCTAATTTTCTACCTTGTCTTCATTTTCTCTCCCCTTATCAAAATTGTATTTTTTACCTGTAAGCAACAGTGAGTTAATCCATGCTAAAGTGCATGTGAAATCCCTACTTTCTCACTGCCTTGTGCATTCAGAGAGGAAGGGATGGATGAGGAAAAGCTGAGATAAAGCAGGCAAAGTATCCTTGCTCAGACTTAACGATTCTCCATGTGGACGTGAAAAAATGTGTGTGACACGTGTAACAAAATTTCCTTTTAATGAGCATTTCTTTTCCTCCTCACCATCTATCCGCCAAGATGCCACCCTGTCACCTGCAGGGAAACCTGAGCTGATACAAATTGCTTCAGCATCAGGAAGAAGATGAGAAGTTCCCTCAAGAAAAAAAGAAAATGATTAAGTGGATAAAATTCTGAATTTTATGGTAAGTAAAATTCTTTTATCTTCTCTTCTTTCTCTTCTCTTCTCTTCTTTCTCTTCTCTTCTCTTCTCTTCTCTTCTCTTCT
>NC_048228.1:89095060-89121761 GCF_002007445.2 Ailuropoda melanoleuca | reverse complement strand
TCCCTTCCCTTCCCTTCCCTTCCCTTCCCTTCCCTTCCCTTCCCTTTAACACTGGGGAGTGAGCGTCAGAGAGAAGAACAGAGAGAATCTTAAGCAGGCTCTGTGCTCAGCACGGAGTGCAATGTGGGGCCCGGTTGCACTACCCTGAGATCATGACCTGAGCTGAAATCAAAAGTCAGACACTCAAAGGAGTGAGCGACCCAAGTGTCCTGAATTTGTTCTTTTAAATCATCTTATTACTGGGAATGTAGCATACTAGTCAGCCCCCCAAATGTGCTTTTTTCATAATGAGCCCAGAGGTGCAGAAGTGGGAGCAGAACCACAAGGGTAAAGACAGCGACTTCTGTACATTTATGTAAGGCCTGGTGGACCCCATGTTTCCAGAGGCATCTTTGCACTCCTGTCTGCTTCACCTCGCAAAACATTACTTGACTTACATGGGACAAGGGTGTGCGTGTGAGGAATGCACTAGAGCATAAAGCTCTAGAGGACTAAAGAATGCTGGGGTGTGGATCTTGCTTCAGCCTCACAGCGTATGAACTGGGGCAACAGAAGTAACTTTCTATGTGTGAGTTTCCTATCCTTAAAATGGGCATAATAATCATAGTACACAACTCATACAGTTGTTGTGAAGTTCAACTATCAAAAAATAATTAATAAGACCTGGCACATTGCATTCAAGTATGATTATTGTTACGATGATCTTCATTTATAATCTCACTGGTACGAAAGACTCAGAATCAGGACCTCTTGCTTTTTGGTAAAAAGAACACGTATGTCCTGTATGCAGTGTCAAAACATGAATGAGCACAGGGTGGGATACAATGTATAGAATTTGTTTTGGGCAGGTCCACTGTTCTACCATCACTCTCTCGCCCAAGGGAAGTGGGAGATAAGCTCATGTCTTTTTCCAGGCTCAGTTCTCCATAGGCCTTCTCAGATAATGGATTTTGTCACCCAAGCCAATGGTCTTTTGGAATGACAATTAGTCAAATATACAGATTGCTGAACAAATCTGCCAAGACATCTAATTTGTGTCTCACAGAATTTGAAAGCTACAAGGGACCACATTAGCTCTTTCACATATGAAAAATTGATGCACAGAGAATAATCTTTTGAAAATGTAGATTTAATTATATCATCCTTCTGAAAGAAGCCACCCAGTACTCTTACTTAGCATAAAACAATCTTTAGCATGAGTTGCATGACCCTACATGGTTTGGTCTTGGTTCATTCTTACAGACTCTTGTTTTCATGTCCCCTACCTTTTTAGTTTACTTAACTCACATTGCCTCTGATACTGCTAAAATACATTTTCTATTGCCAAGAATGTACTACTTTCTTCCTTCCTCTGCACCCTGATTCCTTCACCTAGCTAAATTCTACTCATTCTTAATATGTCGGTTTAAATACCACATTGTCTGAGAAGTTTTCTTTGGTCTCCTAGGCTAGATCAGGTCCCCGCTGATATATGCTCCATTATCTATCATAAAACTAACATTTTTTTCTCAGTATTATTGTCTTTTTGACCACATGTCCTGTGTAAGACCAGAAACTGTGAGAAATCTGAAGCTATGCCTTATTTGATTAACATCGTATTCACATTGCTTAATGGAGTACACAGTGTATCATAGGCATTTAATAAAGAATAGCTGGATGAAATAAAAAATAATACCACAATTATGATTTTGCTAATGGCCCAAATCACATTACTGATCAGTGAGGTAACAATAATATTAGAGCTAATTTCTAAACAACCATGACCAAAGAAAGAGCCTATAGGAATGAAATATATCTCGTAAAAGGAAGATCTCTGAGAAAATGTATTTCAGGAAGGTCTTTGAAGATATAATTGCCACTTCTTGTTTTGATTCCACTAGTCACAGGAATTTATAGGGATTTAAATTTTGGTTTTGATCCATACTGATAGCAACAAAAGTTAGGGTACAGGCAAGCCTCGACAAAGCTACGTGCAGGTGTTGCATGTGGGGAAATGGCCAGCCATGGAAGCTAGCTAGAGTATTTCTTTACACATTTAAGCATATAAAGTGTCCTAATGATTTATACCAGGCATTAGAAAATAATTTATTAATCAGCGTTCTTTATAATGCTGTGTGACTAGAGAGTGGATAAGTGTACCGACATTAGCAGGAAAATGGCTTTTTTTCACAAAAGCAAAAATTCTCTTTGGACTTCCTTCAGTTAGCGAAAACAGGTACTAATGTGGGGCTTTCAAAAATGCCAGGTGGTGTAACTCGGACTTTTGAAAAGCAGGGAATACTCTTCATTTTATGCCATTTTGGCATAAGAAAGGTTTCATAGAATGCTCTACTTTCAGATAACAGTGGAAGCTTATATTAGAATTCTATTTTTTTATGAAGACATTATGTGTCTAAAAACATGCCAAAGCAATATTGATAATAAAAAGGAGTGACAAAGATAGTAGCTAGAGAACTGATAATTGGCATAAGCACAGAATGTAATTTTTCTCAGTTTTGACACATTTTTATCTCCTTATCTTTCACATATCTCATTAGAATCATCTTGGAATACACAGTAAAAAAGAAAACAAGTTTAGGAAATTGATCTTCTTATCATTAAGAAGTCAAACATAATAAGATTCATAGTGGATGGAGCATTAATACTTTAAAAAACATGCATTTTTGAGTTTTAACTGCTTTACCTTTTTTTGAAAATTTTACAAAATCTGTTTTATGTGAGTAATTTGGAAACTCGTGGTCTTAAAGTAACTACAATTAAAGTAATATATCAGAAACTGATAAATGTTTTAACCTATAAACATATTATTTAAAAAACAGTTTTTTCCTCTAAAAAAATAACTCTTTTTTCTTCTTTATTCTTTCCTGTAAATGTGCATTTTCATTTTGTGGTTTCACAGCCAGGGTAGAGAAGAGCATGTCTGTAAGTTCTCGTATTTCTATGGTATTTCCTTCATAAATCGGTATTTATTTGTCCCACCGTCTGCATTCAATAGACAAATGAAAAATTTAGTCTGCCTCTTTTGGTTTCTGCTTACCATTTCTTTCTAACGTCAGATAATAAAATATATCAACCTAGCCCCCAAACTCTCTATTCTGTCTCTGGTTCCCAGTCATGTTTCCATCTATTGTAGCTAGGCTGCCTGAGGTTCAGAAACTGAGTACTTGTCATGTGTCCTATCGGATGGAGTAGATTTGACTCCCTCCACCAAAAAATAACTAAAAATTCACCCATCAATCAAGTCCCCTAGCTATAAGGGTAGGCCTTGTCAAGAGCTCATTGTCTCAGTTGCAACAGTGGTATTTTCTTCATGACATGGGCTGCCGTTTTGGATGAACATTCAAGAAGCAAATCTCAGGATTGCAGACATGAAAGAGCTTGTGCGGCTCCTCCAGTGTAACCAACTTCCCACTTGATGCCGGAACGTTTATAACATTCCTGCACATCCTGTTTTGTCTTATTGATCTCTGATAGGACTTCAGAATAAAACAAAGTGGACGGATAACATTAACAAAAACTTATCTTCTTCGTTGAGAAGCAAGATACAGTTAAGATCAGAAATATGAGTTGAACTTGCATTTAGGGTGGACTGTGAATAGCTCAGGAACAGATGAAACTGCATTATGGTGGCATCTGTCCTGGTGGTGAGAGGCCAGAACCAGGCAGAGCCAAGAATGGAGAGAGCAAAGTTAAGAAAAACCCACCATCTACCACCAAGGCTTTAGTCTGTAAGTAACACTTAGCTTAACACATGTCATGTGCTGAGAACTCTGGTCGATTTAAGATTTAAAGAGCAAAGCCAAGCTCCTAATATCAAGGAAATTATAGTCTTTGTAAAAAAACAATCCCTCTGAGATAATAACTGAATAAGTGCTTAATTATTGGGTATAGACATGTTAATTGGAAGGATTTACATGAGTTAGATATAGTTAAGTTTATACACATAAACAATACCTAAAGGCAGTAAATATCTGGTAGAAAAATTAGGCATTCTGTCATCAATTTATTCCCAGATATTTAAATACTTTATTATTGTAGCAAAATCGAAGACTATAAAAGGACCCTGAATTGTATTAATTGTTTTAGCGGTTGCCTTAGGATTTACAATGTACATCTCTAATTAATCAGAGGCTATGTTCAAATGATATTATATACTTCACATGCAGTGTTAACCATTAGAACTGTGTATTCCAAATTCTTTCCTCTCATTCTGTGTGCTATTGTTGCATGTTTTGTTTCTATATGCTTTAAAGACACAATGCATGGCTACTATCTTTGCTTTAGATGGTCACTTATCTTTTAAGACCGTTCAAATAAGCAAAGAAAATTCATTTTACTTCATCTGCTGCATTTCTTATTGTTCTTTATTTGTTTGTTTATATCCAGATTTCTGTCTGCTGCCATTGGTTCTTAAAGAACTCCCTTTCACAGTTCTTTAAGACAGATCTCCTGGCAATGAATTTTCTTCATTTTGTTTATATGAGAAAGTCTTGTTTTGTCCTTTATTTTTGAAAGGTATTTTCATTAAGTTTAGAATTATGGCATAAAGGTTTATTTTTTCTAGCACTTTAAATATGTCTCTTCATTTTCTTCTGTCCTGTATAGTTTTTGACAGGAAGCATTTTATATTTCTCATCTTTATTGTCCTATGGATAACATGTCTTTTTTCTATGGCTGTCTTTAAGATTTTCTTTGTCTTTGGTTTTAAGCAGTTGGAATATATCCACATGAGTTTTATTTATTTATTTATTTATTTATTTATTTATTTATTTATTTTCTTTCCCCCCTCTGATATTGACCTTGTGTGGTGTTCTCTAAGATTTTTATACCTAGGGTTTGGTGTTTGCCATTAATTTTGGAAAATTTGTGGTTGTTTCTTCAAACCAGGACTGAAACATCAGCTCTTCTTGGGTCTTGAGGTTGTAGGCTTTGGGACTGGAACCCAGCATTAGTTCTCCTGGGTCTCCAGCTTGCTGACTCACCCTCAGGATATTGGGACTTGTCGGCTGCCATAATTGCATTAGCTATTTCCTTATAGGAAACCTGTCTCTCGAAGGCATCTGGGTGGCTCAGTCAGTGAGGTGTCTGCCTTCAGTTCAGGTCATGATCCCAGGGTCCTGGGATCGAGCCCCACATCGAGCTCCCTGCTCAGCGGGGACACTGCTCATCCCTCTCCCTCTGCTGCTCCCCCTGCTCATGCATGCTATTCTCTCTCTCTCAAATAAATAAAATCTTAAGGAAAAAAAAAGAAATCTCTCTCTCTCTCTTTGTCTACACACACAGACACGCACACAGACTGTTGGTTCTGTTTCTCTGGAGAACCCTTACAAATACATCGAGACATCTTGGGTAGGATAGCAGACACTGACGTAAATAGATTTTATGCCTGGAAAGGAGCATGACTCTCCTTCTTCCAGGCCTTGGTCGTAGCTGTCTGAGTCAACTTCGCCAGGAGTTAATCAGCATTTGGGGTATTTGGTTGTTGTGGTTAACCTCAGGGTTTTACAGTCACCAGATTTCCTGGTGCTCCCTTGTTTTCACAGGGGCAGTGGCTGTTCCAGAGGGCTTCCCTCCACGTCAGCTCTGCCCCCAGCTTTAAGAGTCTTCCCTTTCTGCTTCCCCTTTTCTCCCCGTCTTGCATCACTCCCAATGGTATCCCTCTGCAACTTGTTATTGGATGCTGGTTAGCCTCACATTAAGGCTGGCGGGACCATTCTCGGCCGCTCTAATGTAGCCTCAGTCCTGGGGAGGCACCATGCCTGGATCTCGGGGATATAATCAGATCAGTGCTCCGATCCCTTCCCTGGTTATAGTTCTGGGCAATTTATCCTCTGTCAGGTCCCAGGAGGTTTTTTTTTTGTTTTGTTTTGTTTTTCTGTTCCTACTCCTTTTGTATTGAGTTTTCAATACTGCCCTCTTTAGACAGCGATTTTTGCCCTTTTCCCATCAGTTTAGGCTCTTGTTCCATAGGGGGCAGAGGGGAGAAGCCACCGGGTGGGGTTAGGGTTCTGTTCCTTTCCCACAGTGGCTCTCTCTCTACGACTAGCCTGTACCACAGGAGACACTTTCTCAAGTCTCTAATACATTTGTGAAGTCCATGCAGAAGGGTCTGCACGTAGCTGGGAATTCCACTTATATCTGCACCCCCAGAAGTTCTATATTCTCTCATTAGCCAACATTTTGTCTTTACCAATTTACTAATGATTACAGCTGAATTTTTTTTTTTGGCATCTCAGGTAAGCAAGTGTCTGTCTCTCCCTGCTGGGATCCGTCTCTTCTGAGATTTCAGGCTGGCTGGTTGCCCAAGGAACTCAACTTTCAAGCGGGTTCAAGAAAATTGTGAATTCAGGCATCCAGACTGCTTTCTTTTTGTAAGAGTGTGAGAGATGTACTTTGCACTCGTTACAGCTCAAGTGGAAACTGGAACACTCTGCAAAAGTGTTTTAGCCTGGGAACCACTTCTGCTGATCACATGAGGTTCCCTGAGTTTAGTGCAGTGAAACAGTGAGGTATGGTGCTCAGGGCCCTGAATTGACATGTGTCTGGGTTCCAAGTCTGAGAGTAATTTACAGTGTGTTCTCAAACAAGTGGTGTCTTCTCTTTGGGTATCAGCTTACCCGATTTAGGCTACATATATCGAAAGTCCTTTCTAGATTGACAAGAGTAATTTTTTTTTTTTTTTTTTTTTTTACTAAGATATAAGTCAATGCAGAAATAAATCATTAGTAGCCTGGCAGCTATCTAGTTCCTAATTTAGGATTCTTCTGAAAAATCCCCATTTTTTTCAAAAGTTCTCTCCTGGTCTAGCATAACCTTTGAGCTGTCTAGCATTAAATTTTAATTTACTTGTTTTACTAGTTAAAAATAGTTTTGATTATAGGTAACAGTAAAATACAAAATTTAACAGTACGATGAGGTTAGTTATAAAGATAATAATGATTAGTGAACAATTCAACATATTTCACACATTTGCTATGTACTAGGTACCCCTAAAGTATACTCTATGTATTAGTTCAATTAATTCTCAAAATAAATTGTATGTGATAGGCACTGCCATTATGAGTCCCATTGCACAGGAGAAAAAACAGGTTTTTCAAAGTGAAGTGATTAGAGGTTGTGTTTTCTAACATCAGGATAGGATATTATTAATTGTGGCTTTGAAAACCACGCAAGTGGATACAATTTTCTTTTCTTTCTTTCTTTCTTTTTTTTTTTTTTTAAAGATTTTAGGTATTTATTTGAAAGAGAAAGAGTGAGTGAGAGAGAGCTCATGAACAGGTGGAGGGAGAGAAGCAGACTCTCTGCTGAGCAGGGAGCCTGATGTGGGGCTTGATCCCAGGACCCTGGGACTATGACCTGAGCCAAAGGCAGTACTTAACCCACTGACAGCACCCCCGAAACAAAGCATAGAAAAAGGGAAGTAAAGAAATAGATTTAAAATAAAACTTTTTCGAGACGGTAGTCTGATTAGATAAAAAGACTTTGTTTTGGTTATCTACTGGTGTGTAACAAATCATCCCAAAACATAGGGGCCTAAAACAGCAATTTTAATTTACTTACAGTTCTGTGGGCTGGCATTTTGAGCTGGGCTCAGATGAGAGGTCTCTGTTTTTGCTTCATGTGCTGCTGTTTGAGCTCATTCATTTGTCTGGAGCATCTGGGGCAGATAGAACTCTCACTTCATACAGAGTCTCTCATTCTCAAGGGAGTCAAGCGTGGTCACAAGACGACAACATTGCAAGAGGAGCATGTTCTATGGGACACTTCTTGAAGTCTATGCTCAAACTTGTTGAATTTTATTTCTGCCATGTTCGCATAGTCAAAGCAAAACACAGGGTCAGCCAGTATTCAAGGGACAGAGGCACAGACTTTTGTCTTGATGGAAGGAGGGGTGGAGTTATACTACAAAAAGGCATGTCTGCAGGAACAATTTATGGCCATTTATTAGTCTCTCACCATGTGTTCTATGTCCACAGATTATACATATTCCTGTCTTGTGCTAAATATGTTCCTGCCTTTTCAGGACCCAAAAACTCTCATCGAATTTTCTCATCAAGCCCAAAGTTCAAAGTCCACGAACACATGATCAGGTCTGGATGAAAATAAGACCCTCCAGCCATTTCCCTTTGTATATAGATCTGTACACAAACATTAAAAGTTATCTGCCCCCCCACTCCCTAAACAACCCAGTAATCACTGTCATTTATAAAAAACGAAGAATGGGAAAGAGATAGCAGTCACTAGATCATAGTTCTGCAGTGTGGCAGGGCACAAGTTATCAGGTTCTGCAAGCCTGAGGACAGCAGGTAGTCCTTGATTAAGTTTTATTCTGCTCCCATGGAGTGGTCACCTATTCTAATAATTCTCTGAGGCTCTTAGCTCTGTCCTTTTGATTCTTGGTTCTGCCCTCTGGGATACCCTTCTTTTTATGTAAGAGGTGGCCTTTTGTTGTCAGCTGAATAGCTTTTTCACCTTGCTGCTTAGCCATAGAAAGTTGGAGACTCAGACTTTCACTTTTAACTGTCCCAGTCTTTCTTCATTCATATTGGTACAGTTCCTTTAAATACTTTACAGGTTTTCTGTGCATTGTACTATAATCAATATCATTAGATAAAAAATATGATTTTTTGCATACAGTTCTCTCTGTACTTTGACATTCTGAAAACCTTTGTCGAGCTGAGTTCTGCTATACACCACCTGAAATCCTTCTAAGGTGTTGACAAAGGGTCTTAACAGCTACATCCTCAATCTGATCTTCAGCCTGAGGCTCTATCTTACTTCTAGAGCCTTTTTGCTGGTTTGAGGCCAGAATTAAGAACGAGCCTTATTTTCCAACTCAGAACATCCTAGGCCTTCTGTATTTTCTATAAATTCAACTTGTGATTTGGAACAGTTCCTTTATTCATTTCTCCTTCTTGTCACATTTGACTAAGAGTGGCTCGCTGATACTTTTAGCATTCTGCTTGCTAATATCCTTAGCCAAATCTACACTTCGTTAGGTACATATTCTCTCTTCCAGGATATCGCAGATGACAGTTTGACAATCATTTGTCTACCCCATAAGAAAGATCACCATTTTCTAACCTATTATGGAAATTTTCTCAGTATTTTCATCTTTTCGTTATCTTCACTAATATTTCTCTTTCTGGTTTTACAGCCAACTGGTTCAAAGCCAATGCCACCTGTATTGGAGTTTTGTCCCAGTGGCATCTCACTTGTAAGTATGAATTGCTACATCAGTCAACTTACTGCATAACAAACCACCATGACACTGTTGCCTTGAAGCAGCAATAATCTATTTGCTCATAGTTCTGTGGGTCAGTCATTTGGTCGGGGCTCAGTTGGGATTGTTTATCCCTGATTTGCATTGTGCACTTGGACCTATTCTCATGCCTGGGACACAGCTGGGATGGCTGTGGTGTCTGTAATGTCAGAAATAACTGGGCCTTCCTACCTGGATGCTGGCTGGAGCTTTTTCTCACATTGGCAGTGTTCTATTGGGCAAAGCAATTTACATGGGCATCCAGATTCAAGGGGCGGAGGGATAGACTCCNAGAGAGGGAACACAAGCAGGGGGAGTGGGAGAGGAAGAAGCAGGCTCACAGCAGAGGAGCCTGATGTGGGGCTCGATCCCATAACGCCGGGATCACGCCCTGAGCCGAAGGCAGACGCTTAACCGCTGTGCCACCCAGGCGCCCCAGGGCAAAGCAATTTACATGGGCATCCAGATTCAAGGGGCGGAGGGATAGACTCCGTCTCTTGGTGGAGGAATGTCAAACTCTCATAGCAAAGTGGTGTACATACTGTAATGGGAACATTTTGTAGCCAAGTTCTACAATTTACCAAAGATAGTTATCTAGAAGGGAGAGGAGTTTTAAGGGGAGATCTTCTTTTATTTTTGNGTAATGGGAACATTTTGTAGCCAAGTTCTACAATTTACCAAAGATAGTTATCTAGAAGGGAGAGGAGTTTTAAGGAGAGATCTTCTTTTATTTTTGTTTTTTAATAATAATTTTTTATTATGTTATGTTAGTCACCACACAGTACATCCTTAGTTTTTGATGTAGTGTTCCATGATTCATTATTTGCGTATAAAACTCAGTGCTCCATGCAATAGTGCCCTCCTTAATACCTATCACCAGCCTATCCCAACCCCCCACTCCCCTCCCCTTTGAAGCCCTCAGTTTTTTTATTTTAAGGAAGGACTTTGCTTTTTCATTGAATTTGAATTAGCATAGTGTTGTATTGGTTTCAGGTGTACAGTAAAATGATTCAGCAGTTCTATACATTACTCAGTTCTCATCGAGATAAGTGTACTCTTAATCCCCTATCCCCACCCAACTCTGGCAACCACCGATCTGTTCTCTGTATTTAAGAATCTTTTTTTGTTCATCTATTATTTTTATTTTGTTTATTTTGTTTCTGAAATTCCACAAATGAGTGGAATCATATGATATTTGTCTTTCTCTGAGTTATTTCACTTAACATTATTCCCTCTAGGTCCATCCATGTTGTTGCAAGTGGTAAGATCTCATTCTTTTTTATGGCCGAATAATATTCCATTGTATATACATACAGCATCTTCTTTATCTATCGATGGACACTTGGGTTGCTTCTGTATCTTGGCTATTGTAAATAATGTTGCAATGAATAGAAGGGTGCATATATCTTTTCAAATTAGCGTTTTAATTTTCTTGTGTAAATATCTAGTATTGGAATTACAGGATCATATAACAATTTTATTTTTAATGTATTGAAGAATCTCCATAATTGTTTTCCACAGTGGTTGCACCGATTTGCATTCCTGCCAGCAGTGAACAAGGTTTCCTTTTCCTCCACATCCTCACTTACACTTGTTATTTCTTATGTTTTTTATTTTAGCCATTCTAGGCAGGTGTAAAGTAATATCTCATTGTGGTTTTTATTTGCATCTCCCTGATGACTAATGATGTTGAGCATCCTTTCATGTGTCTGTAAGCTATCTGTATCTCTTTTTTGGAAAAATGTTACTCAGCTCCTCTGCCCATTTTTATTTTATTTTTTTTTTTAATTTTTTAATTTTTTTATTATTTTTTTANGTGTCTGTAAGCTATCTGTATCTCTTTTTTGGAAAAATGTTACTCAGCTCCTCTGCCCATTTTTATTTTATTATTTTTTTATTTTTTTATTTTTTTTTAAAGATTTTTATTTATTCATTTGATAGAGATAGAGACAGCCAGCGAGAGAGGGAACACAAGCAGGGGGAGTGGGAGAGGAAGAAGCAGGCTCACAGCAGAGGATCCTGACGTGGGCTCGATCCCATAACGCCGGGATCACGCCCTGAGCCGAAGGCAGACGCTTAACCGCTGTGCCACCCAGGCGCCCCTCCTCTGCCCATTTTTAAGGCAAATTATTTGTTCTTTGGGGGTTGTGTTCTTTTGAGTTGGTATGTTCTCTATATATTTTGGATATAATCCCCTTATCAGATATATCATTTGCAGATATCTTCCCCCACTCAGTAAGTTGACTCATTGTTTTGTTGATTGTTTCCTTCACTGTGCAAAAGCTTTTATTCTGGTGTAATCCCAATAGTTTAATTTTGCTTTTATTTCCTTTGCTTGAGGAGACACATCTAGAAAAATGTTGCTATGTCTGATGTCAGAGAAATAACTGCCTGTGTTCTCTTCTAGGATTTTTATGGTTTCAGTTCTCACATTTAGATCTTTAATCCATTTTGAATATACTTTTGTGCATGGCGTAAGAAAATGGTCCAGTTTCATTCTTTTGCATGTTGCTGTCCAATTTTCCCAACACCATTTCTTGAAGGGATTGTCTTTTCCCCATTGTATACCCTTCTCTCCTTTGTTGTAGATTAATTGACCATATAAACATGGGTTTATTTCTAGTATCTCCATTTTGTTCTTAGAGAGGACTTTTCCTTTCTTTCTTCATTTGTTGTTGTTGTTTTTAAGGATGAGAGAAATAAAAGTATTTTTAAAGATTACCTAGAGGGCCAAGAATTAAGGGAGTTAGAAGGTTTTGGCAATAGAAGATAACTGTTAGAACAAGTTTCCAGAAGTAATGGTGGAAAATGGGATCAAAGGCATAGGACTGATTAACCTGAGTTGGGCAGAGAAAAGAGACTACTTGTTTGAGTCAGGAAAGGAACAAAGATGTGTGTATGCAACTAAATTTGGATGGAGAATTGACAGTTGAAGTGATTCTCATCTAAATGTCATTAGCTTTCTTGATGAGGTAAATGGCAATATAATTTGCTGATAGTTATGGGAATAGTGACTTGATGATGATAAATATTTAGAATAAACCTGGGGCAATGAGAGAGTTCATTGACCAGGGAAGAATTAAAAGACTATTGCTCCATGTTGAGGGCCCAGGTGAAAGTGAAGACAAAGAATTTGTAGTGGAAAAAATAAGGAGCTGATGAAGGAGAGTCATACAGGCAATAGCATAGTTAAGTTTTCATTGTTGAAGGATGATACCGGCAACCTTGCGGGAAATAAGTCACACAGGGAGATCAGATCAGAGGTAGGACCTCCTGTATCTGAGTTTTGATGATTGTAACAAATTACCATACACTGGTTGCCTTATAAGCAACAGGAATTTACTTCTCACATTTCTAGAGGCTGAAGGTCTAAGATCAGGATGCCATCATAGTCAGGGTCAGGCTACCAACTTCTTGTATCTTCACACAGTGAAAAGTGGGTGAAAGAGCTCTCTGGAGTCCCTTTTTTAAGAGCCTTTAGGGTTCCTGGGGACTCTGCCTTTATGACCTAATCCCCTCTTGCAGGGCCCACCTCCTAATACCATCACATTGGGTGTTAGGCTTTTCACATACGAATTTTGAGGAAATACAAACATTCAGTCCACGCATCCTATTATGAAGCTGTCACTGTTGCCATTGCTGCATAACCAATTTTCCTCAAACACAGTAGCTTAAAATATTCATGAATTCTGTGGGCAGGAATACAGAAAGTGTGCAACAGGGATAGCTTATTCATGATCCATGATGAATGGGCCTCAAGATTTGAAAGCTGCACGTGTCCTGGGTGGATAGGTGGCAGGGGGCTGAGATCACGTGAAAGCCTGTTCATTCGCTTGGCCAGTGTCTGGACTGCCAGGGATGGAAGACAAGGACTGCCGACTGGAGCACCTATTGTGGCTGCTGCGTAGGGTTCCACTTCCTTGCAGCACGGCTGTCTGAGGGTAGTTTGACTTCTAACAACGTGGCTCAGGACTCAGAGTATGGTGTGAGTGTTTCAGCAAACAAGCGGAAGCTGAGTCAGACTTTATGATCCAGCTTTGGAAGCCATATAAAGTTCCTTCCACAGTATTCTGCTGCTCTAAGCAAGTCACGAAACCACACAGATTCAAGTGAAGGGGAGATGGTGTGCCCCTGTTGATGAGTAAGCAGCAAGATTCTAGAAGAGCATATGTGGGACAGGAGATCTTGCAGCCACCTCTGGAGAATGCAAAGCCTCTATGACAGAGGCTTTGCTGTCCTCCGAATAGAAAAAGTTGAAGCTTGGAACTAAGGTAATGATGGCAGAGATGGAGATACAGGCTTGGGTTTGTAAAATACACCATCTTTGTAACTGTCAGAACTGATCTCATCTCCTAAATATTCCACTAAGAATGTTACAGGATGCAGATATATGATCAAAAATGCTTACTAAAACTGTATGTCTCCATATTTCCACTTCTCTACGTAGTCAAGACTTAACAGTATTTTTTTTTTCACTCACTGTGTATAACATTCTAAAGCTTTGTGAAGAAGGAGAAGTTATGGTCCATATGAAGAGATATGGAGCTCAAGTATCCAGAAGACAAAGTTATAAACTGTTATATATATACACTGCTTTTTAAAAAATTCACTTAGGGATGCCTGGGTGGTTCAGTCAGTTAAGCGTCTGCCTTGGGTTCACGTCATGATCCCGTGATCGAGTCCCGAAACAGAGTCCTTGCTCAGTGAGGAGCTTCCTTCTCCCACCACTCCCACTGCTTGTGCTTTTTCTCTCTCTGACAAATGAATAAGTAAAATCTTTAAAAAAAATTAAATTTTAAAAAAGACTTTATTTATTTATTTTTTACTTTTTAGAGAGAGAGAGTGTTCATGAGTGGGGGGGAGGGGCAAAGGGAGAGGGAGAGAGAATCTCAAGCAGACTCACTGCTGGGTGTGGAGCCCCATGCAGGGCTCAATCCTAGGACCCTGCGATCATGACCTGAGCTGAAATCCAGAGTTGGGCACTTAACCAACTGAGCCACCCAGGCGCCCATACAAACTCCTTTTAATAATGGAATGTAATTACAGCTTTTTATAATGGCATACATAAATCAGTGCCAAAGGGAAAGAGAATTTGAATATTTGAAGAGATAACTGACACACTAGGTTGGGGAAATGCAAAATATTTGGGTGAAATATACAGCTAATTTTTGGAAAGCAAAACTTGGGGTTTTCCTCAGGCATTCACCTTCTTTTATTTTAAGGTTGATAATTAAAGTGGTTTTTGTTTTTTGTTTTTAATGTTCTTCACACATCCAGATGACCTGGCATGCCTCTGGTTATTTTTTTTAACTCATCTAATACATTTATTTAAAAATCTATTTTGTGTTTCCATGGATCTCCTTGATGGAATGTAACATGTTGAGTGAGCCTCACCCCTGGAGGCCAGGAATCCTGAACTTCATCTGGATGTTTTACCACTTGGGTATTTGTTCATTTTGTGCCTCAGTTTTGTCATCTGAGATAAAAGAATGAGCCAATGGCCATCACAACTTAAAAGATTTTCATAAAGATAACTGGGTGTACAATGTTTAGGTACTCGTTCAAAAGACTTGCTAACTCAGGTGGAGCCAATGGTTTGTCCTCAAGATGAGAATTCAGAACCAGAGTTGAGATTTGGCAAATAAAAGTGCATGTCATAAATGCCAGGGAGACTTTTCTCATAAATATTTACACAGAGATCTCAGGTGGCTGCAAATATCCAAATGTCAAATACTAATGGCTGTGTTGGCTTTTATTTTTTATACTCAAAATAATCAACTCTTCATACTAATATAATTTCAAAGGAAATTTTGAAAATGGAATGAATAGAGTAGCAACTTCAAAATTAGGAACCTGGTTGGTCTTCAGTGTTCTGATATTTATGAAAAGAATTATTCTGTTTGCTTAGCTTGTAAAGCTCATGTTTCTAGAAGTTTTCAATTTGGCCTTGTTTTGTTTTCTGCAAAGAGATTCTTTTTTTCCCAAATAAGAACATTTTAATAAAGGTTACTTTGTGCCTTAGAATTATGCTGATTCAAGTCAGCTGACAACTTTGAGCCTAAAACCTACTTTTCCAGGTAAAATTCTCTACAGGATTTTTTCCCCCTAATTCATCTTGAGACTCAGTGTCCCAATTTTAACACTGAGGAAGTTAAGGTTTTATGTTTACTGATGAGAAAAAATTATAGATATTGGTGTTTTATGAATAGCGGAAGAGGCACTCAAAGCTAAAGTACAGGCATATTGGAAAGATATTTACTCACTAGTTGAGTGACCTTTGGAAGTTTATCTAATTTTTTGTTTCCTTATTGCAAAATGGGGTCAATAATACTTTTTTTTCTACATAAGTTACTTGTTAGTTTTAATTAATACAGGTTTTATTCAACTGTCATTTATTGAACACTTTTTACTCTGGGTATAGACAGGCAGACAGGGTATAGCCTTTGTTTTCCAGGTGTACTCTATTTTGGGATAAAANTTTTTAAATTTTATTTATTTATTTATTTATTTATTTTTTTTTAAAAGATTTTATTTATTTGACAGAGATAGAGACAGCCAGTGAGAGAGGGAACACAAGCAGGGNCAGACAGGGTATAGCCTTTGTTTTCCAGGTGTACTCTATTTTGGGATAAAAAGTTTTTTTTTTCTTTTTCCTCCACATTGAACAACTGAGAGCTGTAATGTCATACACATAGAATCATTGTCATCTACTTATTTTTANCTTGTTTTCCAGGTGTACTCTATTTTGGGATAAAAAGTTTTTTTTTTTCTTTTTCCTCCACATTGAACAACTGAGAGCTGTAATGTCATACACATAGAATCATTGTCATCTACTTATTTTTAGCATAAACAAATGCACTGGCCACAGGGTTCCCAGATTAAAGATTATTTCTGGGGTGCATCCGGTATTTCTGGATGAGATTATCACTTGAATTGGTGGACTCAGTAGCTTGCCCTCCCAAGGTGGGTGGGCATCATTCTATCCACTGAGGGCCTGGATAGAATAAAAGGCAGAGGAAGGAGGGATTTGCCCTTTTTACTTCCTGCCTGCCTTCATTGGGANGGTGTACTCTATTTTGGGATAAAAAGTTTTTTTTTTCTTTTTCCTCCACATTGAACAACTGAGAGCTGTAATGTCATACACATAGAATCATTGTCATCTACTTATTTTTAGCATAAACAAATGCACTAGCCACAGGGTTCCCAGATTAAAGATTATTTCTGGGGTGCATCCGGTATTTCTGGATGAGATTATCACTTGAATTGGTGGACTCAGTAGCTTGCCCTCCCAAGGTGGGTGGGCATCATTCTATCCACTGAGGGCCTGGATAGAATAAAAGGCAGAGGAAGGAGGGATTTGCCCTTTTTACTTCCTGCCTGCCTTCATTGGGACATCTCATCTCTTCTTCTCTGAGTTTCTGATGGGGATTTAAAACATAGTCTCTCCTGGTTCTCAGACCTTCTGATTTGGATTGAATTATACCACCTAGGTCTCCACCTTGCAGATGGCAAATCATGGGACTTAGCCTCCATATCATGTGAGCCGATTTGTCACAGTAAATAAATATGTATTTACAAATCTATCTATTTTATATATCTTATCTATCTTATTCTATCTATCTATCATCTATCCATCTATTTATCTATCTATTTTCTATTAGTTCTCTTTTTCTGGAAAACTTTGACTAACATAATATCTGAGAGTCAGCAAGGAGAAGGCATATTGAAGATGTGAGAATATAAGAAATACAACTGTCATTTGTATTTCAGTACAATACTCAATGAATTGAGAATGGGATGTATTAGGACTTCCAGGAAAGAAAAAAACTTCCTTATTTTTTGTGATCCTTGATTAAAAGTGTGTGCTTTTTCTTCCATTATGTCAGCTGTACAGATTTAGGCTCATAGCAGAATGATTGAATTGAACCAGGAATTGGGATTTTTCTTTTAAGTAAATGGAGGAAGAAACCAAGGAATTGAAAGTACACGAAAGGAAATGGGATATTTTTTCCTCTACACTTGATGATCTTAACCAGTTTCAAGGCCTAAGATGCCATTCATACCCTAATCTTTCAATACTATCATCATCCTAAATTTGTCTCTAAATCCCATATGCACATTCCCAACTTTGTACTTGAATATCTAATATGTATCTCAAAGTTACAAAGTCCTAAACCAAAGTCTGTAACTTCTCTCCAAAACTTGCTTTCTCATCTCAGTAAATAACAACTCCATTCTTACAAAATATAAACTCTTGGAGTCATGATTGTTATCTTGCTCACACAACACATCCTCTCCATGAAGAAATATTTCCACCTCTTCCCTCAGAATGTATCAGAGCCTGGCCACGTCTCATTTTGTCCTCAGTGCTGCCACATGCCCCAAGCCACCGTCATGGCTTGTCTGCATTTCTTGTCTGTTTCTTACCTTATATATTGTACTCTCACACCAACACATTTAGAAGAGTGATCCTTTAACAACACAAATCAATTGTTATTGTTACTTGGCTCAAAGCAAGACAATGGTTCTCATCTCACTTAGAAAAATTGCTAAGTCTTTAATATAGACCAGTAGGTCTTATATTTCTGGCCCTTTTCTCTTTGATCTCATCTCCTACCACTCTACTCCTTGCTCACTCTACTCCAGTCCTACTGGCCTGGTTACTGTCCCTAGAATATACCTTGTACTTTCCTTCTTCAGTGTTACTCCTCCATTGGATTTCTCTTTTCCTAGATACCTGTGTGGTATGGTGAGGTCTGCCCTGACCACACTACTTAAGATGACACCCTCTGTTCCTACCCTCGATCACTTTCTAGGCTCCTTCTCTGATTTATTTCATTTTTGTTTAACTTTGTGTGTTGCTTAGCACTCACATTTGACTAAATAGACTTGAGTTCAGGGCAATAGTTGAGCCAAAGCTGAGTGTCACTGTTACAGAGTAATAAATCTGATTTGTATCTAAATATTATTTATTTTACATGATTTTAACTTTATTCATAAAAATATGGGTCATCAGTTTTACAAAGCTTGACCTTACAGAACCAAAGCAATACCTTCTTCACCGCCAGGCGCTAGACTGTTCAGGTGGGCAGTACTATACTGCGTCTTTGTGATACCAAATAGACGCTCGCTTTCAAAGACTAGGATTTTTTTTTTTTCTAGCTCTGTTCACATAAGGTACTTGTGATGGGGTTATTCCCAACAGATTTGTAAGTTTTCATTTCGCAACATGAGTATGTAACTAGGTAAAGGCATTTCATTTTCATCTCTTAGAAGATTTTATCAATAGTGATAATGTAGTTTCATTGAAACAATCCCACGAATTCCACTTTTTACACTGCCAGATAAAAGATTCTCGCTGAATATTTTCAGAAGCAAACTTGAGATTGTTGTTCCATTTATTGTTTATTATTTCTGATATTTTTGCTCTACACAATACCTTAAGAAAATGTTATTTTATTTATACGATCAGAAGAAGACATGGATCTGGCAATACGGAAATGGAGGGAAAATTGGCTTAAAGATAACTCTTTTCTCTCTTGGCTTCTATTGGTATCTCAGCTTTCATTGGCGTTGACGCTAATTTTCACACCCACTGTGGTGTAGAATGCTATAGAACTTATCAGGTGAGAAACACATACACTGTCAAGGTTTATCAAGTTTATTTGTTGTTCCCAGCAAGTAAACTGTGTTCTCTGCAAACAAAAGTCCATCCACTTCAGCATTATTGTAAGCTAAGTACAGCACAAGACATTCTTTTGCTCCAGAATCTGTTTTAAAAGCAGGGGATTGCTGCTGTTTTACCCTGCCAGGACTTACTACACAAGAGCATAGCAAGGCGATAACAAAATCTGTTGTGTGTTAGGAGTTTGCCTTTGGCTGAAAAAGAATGTAGTCGACTGCCTCTCTGATAATAGCCAGTAGTTCATTTATATCACACAGGACTAAATCAGTCGATGAGCACTCAGCTGCATGGTGTTAACGTCTGTTCTGTAAATATTTCTTCTATCAGAATCATCACGCTGTTATCAATGTGAAACCCAGCCATTTCTTGGCCAGCTGGTTAAAAAAGAAAAAAAAAAAGCATTGTCAAATTCGTAATGAATTCATATGCTGTTAAACATTTTTAAAAAATCATCTGTTGTTTCTTTATATCCAACTGACTGATTGACCAGACCAGAAGGGATGCATTTAATATTATCACAGACTTCTCTGTGTATGGAAAAGTATAATAGAGAAAAAAAAAAAGGTTATTTTGGTAGCTAGTTTTTTAAAAGGAACTTTGAACCTAGGATTGATAAGTTTTGTCCATCTCCAGAGTTCTTTTTTTCAGGTACTAAAATAATTGCCAGTTTGTGCCAATCAGATGTGCAGGAATTTTGGTTAAGATTTTAGCATCTGTAGTGTCAAACATTAAGGAATCTTTTTCCTAAAGCATTTTTGGAATGTCTTATTTTTTTTGTTTAGTGAGAACAAATTGTTTTTTATACCTTATTTTTCTCTTATTCTTACATCGTATACAATGTGTAGCTCAAAAAGGATCTGTCGTGCAGATGTCTTACATGTGTGATTGAGCAAATTGATCTTCTGATTTTAGGTGATTTTCTTTCTTTCTTTCTTTCTTTCTTTCTTTCTTTCTTTCTTTTTTTTTTTTTTTTTTTTTTTTTTTTTTTTTTTTTTTTTTTTTTTTTAGAGAGGTTGATAGCGCTATTGGGAGTGGGGAGGGGAGAGAATGGGCAGAAGGAGAGGGACCAGGCTGAGGGGAAAGGAGAGAGAGCATCTTAATCAGGCTCCCTGCCAAGTGAGAGCCTGATGTGGGGCTCAAAATCTCATGACCCTGAGACGACCTGAGCTGTAATCAAGGTCAGATGCTTAACCAACTGAGCCACTCGGGCACCCCATAGATGTTCTTTTTTTTTTTTTATTTATTTTTGTTTATTTTTTATTTTTTTAGATGTTCTTTAAAAATAATGAAATACATCCAAATAGGACATGTTCTTGAAAGGCTATGGCAAAAAAAAAAAAATTAGTAATTAAAAGCTAAATACTGTCCTCAGAGATTAATATTTAATATGATGAACACTCCATATTAGAATTCTTATTCTTCCTTTTATTAATTAATCTTAAAAAACTATTGACTCTAACTGGGTATATATTACTTTTAAAGTTTTGTAACTAATGCACTCTTTCAATTTTGTAATAACTGCAGATATATATACCTAACTTAACTCGTTAAAACTTCTTAAAATTTGATTTCGCTTATAAAAGTAATAGCTATAACAATCTTATTTAAACGTCACGATACTATTGACTCTAACTGGGTATATATTACTTTTAAAGTTTTGTAACTAATGCACTCTTTCAATTTTGTAATAACTGCAGATATATATACCTAACTTAACTCGTTAAAACTTCTTAAAATTTGATTTCGCTTATAAAAGTAATAGCTATAACAATCTTATTTAAACGTCACGATATTTCCTACCTCAATAATAGACAAATATATATCAAATGTCTGAGAATAGCAACAAGCATATAAAGTGAATTTCATTCCAACTTAAATATGGAATGTATACTTATATTTGAAATTGAACGTTAAGATGTTAACAATGAATTTGAATTAAATCCTTTGTTCACTACAAAGTTATCAGTACAAGTTTAGTATCATTCATTGCTTTGTAGAGTGTATAGATGTTGAATCATAAAGCCTCACACCTGAAACTTATGTAATAAAAAAAAGTCAGTGTTCATATTATGGACACTGTTGTGCATAGTAGATGTGATGGTAACGTATGTAATTATGTAGCAATTATCCATGCAAATTTCAATGACACCAGAACTAATACTAAAGGAGTTATTCAGTCACTCAATTTTTAAAGACTCGGAGCTCAAAACTAAATGCCAGATTTGGTTCATATACTAGAGCTGAGGATGAAATTTAGTGAATCCTACTTAAAACCATCAAGTTTCAATATATAATAGATAAAGATATATCTTTACATATGATGAAGATATAAAAAAATATAATGTAATTTTATTGTTTACTCCTGTATTGCTGCCCACTGGAAGTAAGCAGGCTCCATAGGAAAAGGTGGTTTTGGTTTTGGTTGTTTTCCCCCATTTTATTGACTTCTCCATCTCTAATGCCCAGAATGGTACCTGATAACATGTTTATCTTGCTCAATAAATATTTGTTGAACAAAAGAACGATGAGTGAATAGTTAATGCTAATCAGCCACCATTAGGCTAAAGAGATGGGAAGGCTAAAGAGAAGATGGGAAGGCTAAAGAGAAGATGAAAAAAAAATGGTGATGGGACGCCTGGGCAGCTCAGGCGGTTAAATGTCTGCCTTCAGCTCAGGTCATGATCCCAGGGTCCTGGGATCGAGTTCCGCATCAGGCTTCTTGCTCAGCAGGGAACCTGCTTCTCCCTCTGCTTGCTGCTCCCCCTGCTTGTGTGCTCTCTGTCTCGGACAAATAAATAAATAAAATCTTTAAAAAAAAAAGAAAAAAAACCGGTGAGATTAAAATATGAGAAGTCTGTTTGAAGCTCCTATATTTTTGGAAATTGGTAACTAGAGGCAGAACTGGGAAGTTAGGAGGTGATGGTTTTGAAAGTGGAGCAGTTAATGTAATGACAAAGTCTAGAGTGTGATATGAGAGTGGATGTCTGAGGGAGAGAAAGGGGCAAAGAGAATACAAAGATGTTCAGAAACTGAGAAGCCAGGTTCCTGGGAGGATGCAGTGTGCTCTGGGGATGTACTAGGTTCTCAATTGTTTTCAAGATTTACTGGGCAAGCACATGTGTCTGACGTCCTTCACTGTGTGATGCTCTTCCCGCTCCAGACCATTGCAGACTTCTGCTTCCTCTGTACCGATAACGACCTTTCTCACATTCTGAGTTTAGTTAAAAATAAATGTATGATGAAGTGACAGAAATGAGTATTAAGGTGAGTATTAAAATTAAAATGAGAGAATTAAAAAGAGTAACAGATTGCTCTGCTCTAAAAAAAACTCAAAGTACTTAGACAAAATAGAAGTTTATTTCTTTCTCATGGGGCAGTGATCCAGGACTGGTGGAATGCCCTGATTCCTTGAGGTTCTCCAGGAAACCGAACTATCCTGGTCTCATTGCTCCAGCATCTCCTCATTCACCATGATAGACCACTATGTTTGATATGTCCAGCTGATGTCCAGAAGGAAGGGAAAAGGCAAGTGCATGACTACATACTTTCTAGTGTCACCTAGAAGTATAATTCAGTACACTTATTTATGTGTCATTGGCCACAAATGCTATAACTACCTGCAAAACAGACTGGGTATGTGGTCTGTAGCTTGATAGGCAAGTTATCCACTATAATTTAGGGATTCAAATTTTAAAATAAGGGGAGAATGGATCTTAGACAGTCTTAATAGTGAATTTGTTCATGGCCATGGGGATGATGAGGCCCCTAAAGTAATAAAACCCAGGTGGTGGTATTTAACTGTCAGGGAGCCAGAGAGCCATAATTACTATAGTGGCAAGGTGAGGTGGCAGCTAAGTGGGCTTGATCTTTAAAGATGGTTAATAGACCCTGGTCTTCCTAGGGGACAAAAAGATAGACAGCCAAGGAGAGTGCTATGGATTATCTGTAATCAGAGGAAGGCCATAATGGAGGATTGTGGGACTGAGGGCAGTCATCCCAATAAAAAGTCATGATCCTTTGTTCAACTCCTGGATCTGAGCCAATTTTTGGATTTGGACTCAATGAGCAAAGACAGTGACCCCACAGCATAACAAGTATATACTATAACGATCCCCAGAAACTTCTCCAAAGAGACCTCTGGTTATTTGCTCAGGTAACTGTGTACTTAGAAACAAGGTCATCCAGATCTTTTGAGGACTATTAAACACAGGGTTTGAGTTGACATTGAAATCTGGACATCAAAACCTCTTAATGAGTCCCCTATTAGAGTAGGAACTTACCGGGTCTCAGCAGTAAATGGAATTCTGACTAACACTCATTTTACTGTGATTCTTCTGATTTCCTAGACCCATCTGGTTATTTTTTTTCTGGTCCCCCAAAGTGTAACTGGGATGTAATTGGGATGGATATATTTGACAATTAGAATGAAACCCAGATTAGATCCTTGGCCCATGGGGTGAGAGCTATCAAATTGGGGAAAGTCAAGTAGAAGTTTCTGCAAATGCCTTTTGACCTCAGCCATGATAGTAAAAAGTAAGACAAAATGAAACAACAAAACAAAACAAACCCAACCCAACCCCTCAAACAAAAACAAAAAACAAATAATGAAAATTACTTAATATTGCATCCTAGGAGGAAGAGTGGGTCTTAGTGCCACCTTTTCCTAAAAGATATTTCCATTTAATTAACCATTCTGGCCTCTGTTGAAACCAGATGGAGCCTTGAGGATGACTATAAACTACCACAAACTTAACCAAGTAGTGGACCCAGTTGCAGCTGTTTTATAGGACATAGTGTTGCTATTAGAGACGATTACTAAAGCTTCAGGTACTTGGTATGCAGACATTGATTTGGGGAATGAATCATTTTCCATTCTAATCAGAAAAGAGATTCAAAAACAGATTACATTCATATGGCTCTGCTGAGCCCCAGTCACTACCACCTTCTAGAGACCTATGATTTCTTAAGGCTATTAAAGAATGCCTGATCCACAGGTATGAATTCTCACACAGCATAGTATATGACCAAAGGACTCATTAGTAGGTACAGGAATGGACTATGGAAAGAACATCAATAATTATTGTAGGTTTACCCCAGGATTATGTTAATTATCCCACACTCTGTCATATTATAGTCTAAAGAGACCGTGGCCTTCTAGATATCTTAAAGAATAACACTTTGATGCATAATATTGATGATATCATGCTGATTGGACAGGCCAAGCAAGAGGTGGCTCATACCATGATGGCCAAGATGCCAGCTTGATGGTAAGATTCATGCTGTTGAGATAAATTTATGAAGATTCAGGTGGCTCAGGGATCAGAAACATTTTAGGATACCCTTTCAAAAGTGAAGAAAAACTATGGCTTCTTGAATCCCCTACCACATAAAAAGAAGCTCAGTGCCTAGTCATCCTCTTTGGGTCTGAAGGCAACTCATTCCATACCTAAAGATTTTTCTCTGGCCCATATACTGAAGAATATAGAGGACTGCAAAGTCCAAATGTAGCTTGAAGCAGGAAAGGGACCTGTGGCAGATCCAGGCTGTGGTAGAAGGTATTTTCCTTTTGGGACCAAATGATCCAGAAGATCTCATGCTATTGGACCACCAGTGGTATAGAATTTATAGAAAGTCTAAGTGATGTTCTAAAGAAAATTCAGGCCATCTGGAGCAAAAAATTATACACGTTTCAAGAAAGAGCTCCTGACTTGATACTGACCATAGGGCACTGAATGATAACGCATCTGAAAATTCTCATTGTATGGAGGCTGCTTTTGAATTTGTCAATTCATACAGGCGGACACCCTCAGCATCAGTTTATTATGATATGGACATGGTATATTTTGGATCAAGCCCGTGTGAGGGGGCAGAAGTAGAGCTGATAGCCCAGAACTTCCATGTCACTCACCAGTTTCAACTGTGTTTGTCTGCCAGCCCATACCTATGGCTCTATGGAAAGTCCTATAAGACCAGTCCTACAAGAGGAGGAAAAAGCCCACACCTTCATTGCAGGATGGGTTAAGCTGGTAAATTGATGTAAGCCAAAAATGGATAGCGGTTGCATTACAGGCACATTTGGAAATGGTCTTCAGAGATGGTGGAGAGAAAAAGATCTTTCCAATGGACAAAGCTATATTCGATGCACCTGGGCATCTACTTTTGTGAAAGGAAAGGTGGCCTGAGATGAGAATGTATACAGTCATCTGGGCAATGAAAAATAACCTAGCCAGTTGCCTGGAATCCCGGAAGGAAAAGGATTGTGAATTCAGAGATAAGTTAAATTCATGTGAATGAACATATGGTAGTGTGTCCAAAGTGTGAAGATTTTCATAACATATATAAATGGCCTCCAGAAGGATCCAACGGAGAAAAGGCACTCAACCAGTAAGTATTGATCCTACATCAACAGCCTAAGAACTAGCACAATGATCACAAAGAATGGAGTGGCCAGATGCAGATATGGTGGCATGGTTTCTCACTTACTGAGGCTGATCTAGATGATGTCCAATCTACCAGCCACGGGACTAATGCTAATAAAGAACTATTCCTGGAGAATGGTGATAGGCTTCTTGGTGGCAGGTAGACTATATGGGCCTCTTCTGTCCTGGAAGAGCCAGTAGCCAAAGATAGACACCTGTTTTGTTTTGTTTTTTTCCTGCCTGCTGAGCCCTGGTCATTACTACTTTCCAGAAGCTTATAGTTCCTTATGGCAATTAAAGAATGCCTGATCCATAGGCATGGATTCTCACACAACATATCATCTGACCAGGGTACATCACACCAGTCGGTATAAGAATGAACCCATGACTTTGGAATATGCTGGCTGTATCATATACAAAACTAGCCAGAAGATGCTAGCTCTGTAAAGCAATTGGATGGTCTACTGAAAGTAGAGCTAAAATGTGAGCTCAGAGCCAGTACTCTTCAAGAATGTGGTCCCATTTTTCAGGATACAATACCTGAATCGGCTCCCACTACATGGTACTACTTGTAAAATAAGAAGAATTAATGAAACAGAAACCAAGAGGTAGAAGCAAGCCTGGCCCCACTTGCTATTCTCCCCAAGAATCCTCTGTGGGATTGTGTATGTGTCCCTACAATCCTAGAAACTGTAGGGTTAAAGGTCTTGGTCCTGGAAAGGAGAGAATGGTTGCTTATAACACATCAGTGGTTTCCTTGAACTATACATAAACTTCAGCTGCCATCTAGGCACATTGGAGTCTTAATATCCAGTGACCAGAATGTGAGAAGATAAGGCACCATCTTGCCAGAGGTAATTGACCCTGATCAATAGAGTGAGAAAGGGCTACTCTTACATAGTAGGGAGAGGAAGGAACACAGTGGAATACAAGTGATCCATTTGGGTACTACCTGATACTCTTTTTTTCCACTTATGAACAAGAATGGACATGTACAGTGACCTTGGCTTGAGAAGTTTATTGTTACCAAGGGCTCAGAGCGCTCAGGAATGAAGGTTTGGGTTATACCACCATGTGAAACACTAATGGATCTCCAGAGATGATCTCTGAGGGAGAGAAGAATTTAAAAGATAGAAGGAGACAATGAATACCAGTCAAGGTCCTGAAACCAACTAAAACTCACTAATATAAGCCATTACCCAGGTTAAGAAATAGATTATCACCAGCACCCAAAAGCCTCTGTCATGGTCCTTCTCCATCACATTACTCTTCTCTACCCTTTCCTCTTGGAAATTTAACCTAGATTCTGAGTTCTAGCAACACAGCCTCTTCCCC
>NC_048228.1:89013275-89087340 GCF_002007445.2 Ailuropoda melanoleuca | reverse complement strand
CATCTACTTTTGTGAAAGGAAAGGTGGCCTGAGATGAGAATGTATACAGTCATCTGGGCAATGAAAAATAACCTAGCCAGTTGCCTGGAATCCTGGAAGGAAAAGGATTGGGAATTCAGAGATAAGTTAAATTCATGTGAATGAACATATGGTAGTGTGTCCAAAGTGTGAAGATTTTCATAATATATATAAATGGCCTCCAGAAGGATCCAACGCAGAAAAGGCACTCAACCAGTAAGTATTGATCCTACATCAACAGCCTAAGAACTAGCACAATGATCACAAAGAATGGAGTGGCCAGATGCAGATATGGTGGCATGGTTTCTCACTTACTGAGGCTGATCTAGATGATGTCCAATCTACCAGCCATGGGACTAATGCTAATAAAGAACTATTCCTGGAGAAGGCTGATAGGCTTCTTGGTGGCAGGTAGACTATATGGGCCTCTTCTGTCCTGGAAGAGCCAGTAGCCAAAGATAGACACCTGTTTTGTTTTGTTTTTTTCCTGCCTGCTGAGCCCTGGTCATTACTACTTTCCAGAAGCTTATAGTTCCTTATGGCAATTAAAGAATGCCTGAGCCATAGGCATGGATTCTCACACAACATATCATCTGACCAGGGTACATCACACCAGTAGGTATAAGAATGAACCCATGACTTTGGAATATGCTGGCTGTATCATATACAAAACTAGCCAGAAGATGCTAGCTCTGTAAAGCAATTGGATGGTCTACTGAAAGTAGAGCTAAAATGTGAGCTCAGAGCCAGTACTCTTCAAGAATGTGGTCCCATTTTTCAGGATACAATACCTGAATCGGCTCCCACTACATGGTACTACTTGTAAAATAAGAAGAATTAATGAAACAGAAACCAAGAGGTAGAAGCAAGCCTGGCCCCACTTGCTATTCTCCCCAAGAATCCTCTGTGGGATTGTGTATGTGTCCCTACAATCCTAGAAACTGTAGGGTTAAAGGTCTTGGTCCTGGAAAGGAGAGAATGGTTGCTATAACACATCAGTGGTTTCCTTGAACTATACATAAACTTCAGCTGCCATCTAGGCACATTGGAGTCTTAATATCCAGTGACCAGAATGTGAGAAGATAAGGCACCATCTTGCCAGAGGTAATTGACCCTGATCAATAGAGTGAGAAAGGGCTACTCTTACATAGTAGGGAGAGGAAGGAACACAGTGGAATACAAGTGATCCATTTGGGTACTACCTGATACTCTTTTTTTCCACTTATGAACAAGAATGGACATGTACAGTGACCTTGGCTTGAGAAGTTTATTGTTACCAAGGGCTCAGAGCGCTCAGGAATGAAGGTTTGGGTTATACCACCATGTGAAACACTAATGGATCTCCAGAGATGATCTCTGAGGGAGAGAAGAATTTAAAAGATAGTTGAAGGAGACAATGAATACCAGTCAAGGTCCTGAAACCAACTAAAACTCACTAATATAAGCCATTACCCAGGTTAAGAAATAGATTATCACCAGCACCCAAAAGCCTCTGTCATGGTCCTTCTCCATCACATTACTCTTCTCTACCCTTTCCTCTTGGAAATTTAACCTAGATTCTGAGTTCTAGCAACACAGCCTCTTCCCCTATTTTTAGAACTTTATGTAAATGGAATCATGCTGCGTGTGCTCTTTGTGGTTGGCTTCTTTTACTCAACATCTTGTCTGGGTGTTTTCTGTATATGGGAATGTTTGTCACTTGTTTGTCACTTTATTTCCTATACATTGTCCCATTTTATCCACTACCAAAATGTGTGTATTCATGTTACAGTTGATGGACATTTAGATTTTTTCCAGGTTGAGGCTGTTACAAATATTGCTGTCAAGAACAATTAATTCATGTCTTTTGGTTGAAATGTGTAGATCGGGCATTCATTTCTGTTGAGTATGCACTTGGAAATGAAATTGCTAGGTCAGGGATGCCTGGGTGGCTCAGTTGGTTAAACATCTGCCTTTGGCTCAGGTCATGATCTTAGGGCCTGGGATCGAACCCTGCAAAGGGCTCCCTGCTCAGCGAGGAGTCTGCTTCCCCCACTCCCTCAGCTCCTCCCCTCTCCCCACTCATGCTCTTTCTCTCTCTGTCTTTCAAATACATAAACAAATAAACAATTTTTTTAAAAAAGAAATTGCTAGGTCTTGGAATCTGCTTGTGGTCAGCTTCAGTAGATAATGACAAACAGTCTTCCAAAGCCATTTTACCAACTGACACCTTACCAGCAATGAATCAAGGTTCTAGCCGATCTGCTTTCTTGCCAATACTTACTTGAATACCAGTAGTAGAATAACTAATGAGAATTGTGTAATTAAAATAATAATGCAATTATTAACAACTACGGTTTTAAAAAGAAATTGAACAGCCATATATAACTTTTGACTGGTTTTATCCTAAGATTTATATTGGCTCCAACAAAGTATCTGTATTTTTTAACATTAACAATTATGTCTTTGGGCAAATAATTCTTAAATAAATCTATGTCTCAAAAGAACATAACCTTTTAACACTCATTTTAAAGTAAATTTATAAAACACACATGTAAAAAAGTTAACTTCACGAAGAAATCTTTTTATAAAATGGTAAATTTTTATAAAGGTATTAACTGGACATTGTCTCCTAAATCTCCAATAGAGGGACTCCTGACAATTTCTGAAGTTCATTTTCATTTTGTAAGCCAAGCTTAGACAAAATGTTTTGCGAGTATGTTTTCATTTCCGTGTAGAAATTGTATCAAAATAGTTGAAGAGTATATTGGGATAACAGAAAAATTTGAAGTTATTTTAGAGGCTGTAAGGCAATTACACATCTTTTCTAGTGATGTGCTTCTATATAATGACTTTTTAAAAAGAAATTTCTCTTTTTAAACTGATGTTATTATTCAGCTGATAGAAATAGGACATTGGTGTTTATTATCATCTGGCAGAGAAAATATGGAGCAAGTAGGACTCAAGACACATTAAAAAGCTAGTTATTGATCATAATTAAAGAATGAATCAGGAGTCCCTAACCACAAATTTAACTCATGTTTAATGGACTGTTAGTTGATATGTGCTGAGTAGTAGCCAATGGGAGATGATGTTAAGGAAAGCAGTGGTTAGAGAACCTTAAACTAGTGCTGAATCAATAAAAACAGAGCACGCTGCTACTCTGTGAAGATTAAAGAGATTTGAAAACATACTTCTGTTTAACAGAATATTATGTAGTAAAAAAAAAAATTTAAAGCACCAATCATAAATCAAGTCTTTTGTAGAAATCTAGAAATTCTTCAAAATTTTTTTTAAATTTTTTTATGTCTGAAACTGCTTTGTAGGAAATCGTATTAGCAGAAGGAGCATGAAAGGGAGCTGTGGAAAGGGGAAGTTGGAGGCAGTGACAGCTGGATAGGGAATGGCTTTTAGCTTTGTCTGGGACAGCTGTGGAATGACCATGAGTGGCATGATTTTAACTTGGAAAAATAATTCAATCACAGTTTTCAGAATTTTTAGGTTTAGATAGAGAACAAAAGTTCAAATTCGTTATCAGGATACTAAGGTGAAAGGTGATCCATAACATAATTTGGGATTGTCATATTATTGGTTAATGGAACAGAAGGCTTAGTGTACTACTGTAATCAAATGTTAACATTAATCTTAACAAATTTTTTATGTAAATATCATTGATATAATGGATTAAGAGAGAGCATACACTGGCATAATTTATGCATTCAAATATAAGTGGGGATTATCTCAATCTGATCTTTGCTAATTTTCTGTGTATTGCTTTGTTAACATCATGACTTCAGACTTTCCTCTTTCTATCATGATTATAGCAGGGGATCAATTTAACCTTTACAAATAGTCAAAGATTTTGTGAGAGCTTTCAAAAAAATGGGCAAAGTTAAAATGAAGATGAAAATAGCTTCCAGACCATTTAGATAAGGCAGATGTCATTATAATTGAAGTCAGGGATGAAATATATACTTTACTTGATTAAATTTAGCTCTGAATTTACTGGTCATAAAGACAGAAATGGAAACGATCTTACATAGTTCTCATCGGTTATTAATTGGAAATATACGAGGTTTCTATAGATTTTTTTCTTGCTCTCTCACAGTCCTTCTTTGAGTTATTCACAAACTATAAAGAATAGCCCATTCTAGCTGACATGTTGTGTTAAATGTCACAAAAATTACAAATTTGTACCAAAATCCATTTTATTTTTACAGTCTTCCCCATGCTGGTGTAAAATAATATCACAGACTGAGTCTATGTGGAAAAATGGAAGAGTCCTTCCAAAGGTGATATTCCAAATAGGCCACACTCATAAGCATCAGAGATTCCTTATTTTTATGTTGTTTAAAAAGGCAGGACCAAATAAATATTCTAGATTTGAATACTGATGCTGATGGTTTTACCTTTGTGTATTTGGGCAAATTATTTGACTTCCTTGAGAATCAAGTTCCACATTTCAAAGACAATGCTAGTCATATGTACCTTGAAGTTTTATTCCAGGGATTATAACCTAATTAGCTATTTGAAAAACACTTGGTGAATCAATGAATCCTTGAAAAATATATGTAAGATCTTTGGCACACAGATTTTGGAAAAAGGCTATTTCAATGACTCTTCTTTCCTACTAAGAAAAATTAATAAATGTTTAGAAAAAATGTTGAACTGTTGCATGAATATAAGTTGTATTTTGCAAAAGAACAAACCTTATGATAATTTCATTTACTCTTCTGTGCTTACAGATATCTTGTCTTTGGAACCGTATACTTCTAAAGAGGCAAGCCTGTGATACTAAGCCACAAACACTGTAACTCTGAGGAATCAAACAGCTTTGCCATTTTCTCTGGCCGCCTAAGTGATTATCAAAAGACCTTCTTCCCGCAGCCCATTTTGTAAAAACAGCATGGAATATCAGAGAAAGCCTGGATAAGAATATACAGAAGCCACCCATAAATGCAGTCCTTCAATGAGTCTACAGATAGGCCTGTTTTCTACGCTGTTTTTTGCATGCTTCCAATACTGTAGTGCCTTTTGCAACTTGGTTGAGTGCCACACAGTTCTGTGTATACTAGAATTCTGACTTTAATTTCTTGTTCTCGATTATCCTTATGGTTGTAGGTAGCTATGCCTCCAAGACTCCATTTAGCTTGTCCAACAGAAAGACTCCTTGAGGAATCAAATATTTCATGCCAATTCCTATGCAAGCTACAGTTTAAATGAAATACCAAACAATCTATAGCTTCATTCAGGGATTCACTTGTTTCCAGAACCTTTAATTTGGCCATTATCAAGGTCACTAGGTCTGGATGAACTCATTCTGCATCTGAGCTTCCCATGCCTCAAAGTAACCTTGAAATATCATGAAGAAAATTTGAGAGCTCTAGACTTAGATTGGATCAGATTTAGTCCTAAACACAAGGACATAATTATTTTACTTCTATTTAAATCGAAAAACCTTTGTGAAAAAACTGGAAAAAAAACTATAAATCTTCATTTGTTATCATGCTATCTCTTAAATTTCTAACATTGTTCCCTGAGCCATTTCATTAATTGCTTTAAAACTCAAATTTAAAGTAGTGAAATTGTGTGTATAGCTTTATTAATCCTAGTTTTGCTTTTGTCTGGGATCCTCCCATGGGATAACCTCAAACCTTGATTAGTTATTTAAAAATCAATATCTTATAAAGAGAAACTTGCTTTTGTATCTTACTTTATAGTGTTTTGCTACACACAGTATTATTGGTTTAAATGGAGAAATGTTAACCGTTTAAATCAAAAGTAAACCTTATATACAGCAAACTCAGCAGGCATGAGTTACTGCATGGCAAAAGAAAACATACAAATAAAGTAGTTTATCATCTGCTTATACCCCCAAATTCATTTAAAATTAGATTTAATTCTGCTGATTGACAGCTTATTATGCTATCCACTTGTTCTGTGTTTTTTTGTTTGCTAATTTTTTAATGACACGTGATTTTAAGAGCTCGGTATTCAGAAATTTAAATTTTCAATCAGAAGTTACTTATTCCATGACTGAAACAGTGGCCTGTCCTCTATTTATACTGTTGATGTGCGTTTACTTTATTTGAATCTTCAGTTTCATAGTAGAAGCTGAAGTCAGAGAGTTAAAATCCTCTTCTTGCTTTCTAGTACTTACAGCATGACCAAGGTGGATTTCGTTTGTTTGTTTGTTTTCTTGTTGTTTTCTATGCAAACACTTACCTCTGTGCCCAGCCTTCAAATAAAATGTAGTAGTGATGTTTAGGGCCACTCTATGGGATTTTGTTAGAGGTGAAAATGCCCTTCTAGTGTTAACACCCTTTTGGAGGAAAGTTGAGACATCTCATGGTTAGGATTCCTTTATATGTAAAATGTTCACTGACTCAGAAGAGGCAGGGCTCTTATTTTTAAGAGTACCACAGATTGTGCACTGGAATGGGGTTGAAACATATAATTCCAAAACTTCTGGAAAAGCAGGCAGGATATAACACAATGAGGTTAATAAATGGAAGCAACACAGAATGTCAAAATTAGCTGAGGAATGAAGGTAACTTCCATAAAGTGAAAAGCAACCAAGAAACTGTCTTGGTTTCTGCAAACTGAACATATTTTAAAGCTTGAAGGTACATGTAACGCTTCCAGAATGAAGGCACAGAGGAACTGCTGATTGTTCTTTCTTTCTTTCTTTTTTTTTTTTTTTAAGATTTTTATTTATTTATTTGACAGAGAGAGAGACAGCCAGCGAGAAAGGGAACGCAAGCAGGGGGAGTGGGAGAGGAAGAAGCAGGCTCATAGCGGAGGAGCCCGATGTGGGGCTCGATCCCAGAATGCCGGGATCACACCCTGAGCCAAAGGCAGACGCTTAACTGCTATGCCACCCAGGCACCCCTGATTGTTCTTTCTGAGAAACAACTCATAATTATTCTGTTAAATGGTGTAATTACATACCACCATGGGAAAAGTGCTGGTTTTTTTTTTTATGTTTTTTTAAGGTTTTTTTTTTGTTTGTTTGTTTTCTTTCCTTAATGGAGTGGAGTGTGTTCTCAAGCACTGTTGAAAAGAGTCTTGGGTTTAGAGTCAGCCATAGGTTGAAAACTCAGCTTTAATGCTTACCAACCGCATGAAATTGAGTCTCATGGGAATGAACTTTCTTCACAGTGTTCCTGAGAGGACTTAGAGAGGCAAATTCATCTTAGAAACATGTCACAGAGTCGGAATTGATGGATATTAATTGTCCCTTTATTTCTCCTCTTCTCCATTAGAAAAAAGAAAATGCATTTTATTTACTCACTCAGGGTGGGAGCCAACGGAGAACAGGCTGAGGTAAAAACTGGGAGAATTAGAGGGTTGATAGCTCGGACTGCTCCAGCCAGAAGCAGGTGACCCACTGAAAGGGGCTGAAGCAAAGCAGAAACTGGCTGCTCTGAAAAGCCAAAGAATCATGGTCATTCAGAAAATACATATTCGATGGTGACTAACATAACATAATAAAAAATTATTATAAAGAAAAAAAAGAAAATACATATTCAGTAACGTGTAGGGGCTATGATTTGCAAAGTATTATTAATATGGAATTTAAATATACTAAGCTGACAATTTAAAATAGCTGAGGGAGAGGAAGCAAATTAAGTGTTAACGCGGTCAGAATATGCAGACACACCCGAGCAATTGTTAATGGATAAAGGATTTTTTTTTCTCTCTACTATTTAATAGGATGTAATTTATTTATGTCTGAAAAAGTGAATGTGTTTTAATGCTTTGGGAGTCTAATATGTGGTGGTTTGTTTTAAAATAAGCTTTGTGTGATGGTTATCCTGGCTTTCTGGGAATTTTATGAGTTTTCTAGGCTCTTCTAATAAGAAGCACTACATGGATTAAAGATAAGGGCACGGTACAAAATGAGAATTTAAAAAATAGGATCAAAAAGGAGAAAGTAATTTCCTAACAGTAATGGTGATGATGTTATAACTTTTCAATAATAATAATTCTACTATAGAGTATTGTAATTACCACACATTACAGGAGAAATGGAATTAGGGATATTAAAAAATAAGTAAATAGCTTAATGTAAAATGTATGAGTGCTAGGCTCTAGGATGTGGCAGAAATAGGAACAACTAGGAGAGGCTGTAATATAATGGAGAAAAGAATAGACGTGGAATCCATAGATCCTTGTTTAAATCCTAACTCTACTACTTATTCATGTAATCTCTCAGAGACATTCTGAGTACAAAAAAGTATAAAAATGCATACTTCTCCTTATGCCTTCCAGCCATGTTGGAATGACTGGTATCAGACTTGTATTCCTCTAGTAAGCAATTGTAAAGTCGAACAAAATATAACTGTTTGCATGTATTGAACAAAAGGGACCACAATATTGTGATCCTTGAAGGAGTAAAAACACGTGAATTCTGTCCCATGTTCTTTCTAGGGACATTTTTGGATGTTAGCACCATGTGGTGGAGCTCAATAAAAGACAACAGTCTAGTTGAGTTGAGAAGACCGAGTTCTGAGCCTGAGGCTGCTTCAGTAGATGGGATGTTCAGAACATGGTCCTAGAGAGGACAGAGCAGCAAGGGCAGGAACCAAAGAAGCAAATCTCACTGGGATACTTCACATGGTCTTTGGCTGGTATTTGGACTACAGAGGTATAGAGCAAGGCTTTAGGAGGCCCAGGCGGGGCCACTACAGGACTGCCAACTGAACAGAGATACCAAGAGGTCATGAATGCTTGGAGATGATGGAGTGCTAGACCAACAGAAGTGTAAGAAATCACCAAAAATTCTAAACATTTCTTGAGATCCCAAATGCCCACATCTTAGAAATAAGGATGATATCTTGGAGTAAAGGCTATGGATGGGCTAAGGATAAAACCTGCACAAAATGCTCATAGCAGTGGTGTTTGTAACTGCCTGAATCTGAAAACAACTTAAATGTTCTTCGGAGGTTGAATGGATAAACAAACTGGTACATTCATCCAGTGGGATACTACTCGGCAGTAAAAATGAACAAACTATTGTTACATGTCATGATCTTTTTTTTTTTTTAAAGATTTTGTTTATTTATTCAACAGAGATAGAGACAGCCAGCGAGAGAGGGAACACAAGCAGGGGGAGTGGGAGAGGAAGAAGCAGGCTCATATCAGAGGAGCCTGATGTGGGGCTCGATCCCATAACACCAGGATCACGCCCTGAGCCGAAGGCAGACGCTTAACCGCTATGCCACCCAGGCGCCCCGACATGTCATGATCTTAAAAACATAATGCTAAGTGAAAGAAACTGATCTCAAATGGACACATACTATATGGTTCTACTTGAAGGACATCGCAGTAAGAGAAAGCTATGGTCGCCAGGCTTGGCTGGAGAAGGGTGTTGATACAGAGCAATAGCAGAGTGAGTTTTAGGGGTGATGAAAGTGTTACGTGTTCCGATTGTTTTGGTGGACATGTGTATCTTAATGTATGTTAAAATGTATAAGACTGTATACCAAAAAATTATTTTACTATACAATAATCAAACAGATAAAATTGGGAAAAAAGTGTGTGGTTGTGTGTGTGTGTGTGTGTGTGTGTGTGTGTGTGTGTGTGTGTGTTTGGGGAGTCTTAGTGGATAAATGGAAATTTTGAATTTTGAAAAAAGTAACTAAGTGGATATTCCTAGTGTAATATCAGAAATAAAAATAAAATAGTGGATGGACCTTACAGCAGATTTAATTATGGGAAAGACAGAGTTGTTGAACTTGAGGTCAGATTAATAGAAATTATTGAATTGAAGAAAATGGTAGAAACGTTGAAAAACTATGCTAAGCCTCAGTGTTTTGTGGAGCAACATCACACAATTTTACCCATATGTTATATGTATATACACATTAGCATTCCATAAAAAAAGGAGGGAGAGAAAGCATGACCCCCAAAATGCCTGAAGAAATAATGGACTTATATCCCAAGTATACAGAGAATTCTATAAATCAGTAACTAAAAGACAGCCCTATAAAAAGGGACAAAAGACTTGATAGACACTACATGAGAATATACAAATGGCCAATAAGCACAAGAAAATATGCTCAACATCATCAGTCCTTGGGGAGATACAAATTAAAAGCACAATGAAACACCATATCAAAGACACTGGAATACCAACAATTAAAAGTATTCACAGAGGGGGACCTGGGTGGCTCAGTCAATTAGCCTCCAACTCCTGGTTTCAGCTCAGGTCGTGATCTCAGGGTCCTGGGATTGAGCCACGCATTGGGGAGTCTGCTTCTCTGCCTCTCTCTCCTTCTCCCTCTGCCCCTCTGCTTGCTTGCAGGTACTCTCTTTCTCTCTCTCTCTAAAATAAATAAATCTTAAAAATAAAGTATTCATATAACCAAATGTTAATGAGGTTCTGAAGCAACCAAGGTGCTTATAAATTGCTGGTGGGTGTGTAAAATTGTACAACCCACTTTGGAAAACAGTTGGCAGTTTCTTATACAACTATACCCACTCCTAAGTATGTACCCGAAATATACCCACAGAAAGACTTATGCAGAAATGTATCTAGTAGTTTTGTTTGTAATAGGCCCAAACTGAAAACAAATTGTTTTATATTCATACGGTAGAATTTTTCATAGTAATAAAAATGATTTAATTACTGATTTACTCAAGAATACGGATAAATTTCAGAAACATCATGTTGAGTGAAAGAGGCCAGACCCAAAAAAGCACCTATTGAATGATTCCATTTATATGAATTTTATTCAAGAATAGACAAATGTATGCTGTAAAAATCAGAACAGTAGTTACCTATGAGGGTAACTGTAAGGAAACACGATGGGATTTTTCTAGGGTGGTGGAAATTTTCTATGCTTTGATGGAGTGATTATACCTACATATAATCCAAAATTTATCCAATTGCACACCTATGATCTGTGCACTTCATTCCATGTAAGTTAGATCTCAATAAAAAAAATGTCCCTCACAACATTTAAGGGGGGGAGGAATGAATGGAAACATGATTTTTAAATATATTTTTNCAAAATTTATCCAATTGCACACCTATGATCTGTGCACTTCATTCCATGTAAGTTAGATCTCAATAAAAAAAAATGTCCCTCACAACATTTAAGGGGGGGAGGAATGAATGGAAACATGATTTTTAAATATATTTTTTTTTAATTCAAAAGCTATTTACCTTATAACCAGTTATAACATAGAAGATGGAACAGTATCTAATTCTAGCTTTATCATTAACATCACATGACAAATGGAATTCCTCTAATGAGGTCAAATTTATTTAATAATAATATATTTTATGATCAATGTGACATTTAAAAAATAACAATCAATGAGATACATCCTAGGTAGCCAACATTAAAAACATATCTGAGTAAATTATGGCATAGTAAACATATATACAGATAATTTTGGCACATTGTAATGTAAAATTGAGTGAAAAACTAAAAATAGAGAATTCTGGATATATAGTATGATATCAGTATGAATGCTTGCATATACATGCATATATCAGTGTGTGTTCGTGTGAGAGAGAGAGTTTACGTACAGTCAGTGGAGAAATTATTATATCATTACCTCTGCTTGGTGGGATTATAGATGAATTTAATTTTCTTTTCCGTACTTTGTCCTATTTTCCTAGTATTTCACAAGAAGCATAAATTATTTTTATTATGAGATAAACATACAATTTTGAATTATTTGTCAAATTTTATAGCACTGCCCAATTTCGAAGTTTTTGATATGGATGAACTTATCTAATTTTCACAACTGTTTGTTGAGGGTAGGATAAGTGCAATTATTCCCATTTACAAAGGAGATGTTTTATAAATGCAGCTCAAAAACGTGCAGGGAATAAACCAAGTTCGAACCATATAATAAAGGTCAGGGCAGGGAGTAGAACATGTGTGTTGCAATTTCTGATTTTTAGTTTAGCTTAGTTTTGTTTTCATGGTACTTTGTTGCTTCTACTCATCAATGAGGCGGATGTTCTTGTAAACTGTCTGTACTGCAGCTTTTCCTAAGAGAGCCTTCCTTGGCTGAATATTGTAGTGGCAAAAAAGAGAGGGCAACAGTTGAATAATAGAAAAAGAAGCTGAACTGCAAAGGTACTGGTGAGTTTCCCACGCATGGGAACTAGTTGGAGGAAAATTTAAAGGCCCTCTCTTGAGTAGTGGGGAGAAAAAAAGTTGTTAACTGATTTTACTTTTTTTACTTTTTAGCCACATGCTCTGCTTTGTTTCTAGCAAGGCTTTGGAGTATCTGAGATTAAATGACATATTGTCATTTCTCCAAAAATTTTATTTCATATTTTTCCTAGCATACGTGCTACCAGATGTTTTTAGGAAGCCATGGGATATACTAAGCTGCAATTACTAGCCGTCTTAAAATTCAGTTTTGTCGGAAAATAGTTTTCACTAATAGAACTCAGAGGAATAATTTCATCTTTTCTCAGTGTATCCTTCTGACAAAAGAATGCTTCTCGTCTCAGAATTCAAATCTCTCAGCACAGTGGTCTTTCAAAACCAGCTTTCCTCCAAACTTTCTGTTTTGGCATTACAGCTCTTATTGAAACTGGTATATGTTGTTATATTCTTGGTATCTGGAGTAGAGTTTTTGACAGTGTGTGCATAAATTATATTATTTGATTTCATTCTTAGCTGAACTTCTGTGTATAGGTACTTGAGCAAATTACCTACTTGTTAGCCAGTCCCTGGGTAGTCTTCTTAAGATCAGTAGTTTTATTTTTTTTTCTCTGATAAATAAAGAGTTTTAAAAACAAATGGAAAGACGTGACTTGTTTTTGGAAATGTAGGCGGCATCATGAAGAGGTCATTTCTCTCACAATTTGTTTTGGAAATTTAATATGATTTTATTTNTAGCCAGTCCCTGGGTAGTCTTCTTAAGATCAGTAGTTTTATTTTTTTTTCTCTGATAAATAAAGAGTTTTAAAAACAAATGGAAAGACGTGACTTGTTTTTGGAAATGTAGGCGGCATCATAAAGAGGTCATTTCTCTCACAATTTGTTTTGGAAATTTAATATGATTTTAATAAATATACTAAAAGGATGCTTTATTCCTGGAGCTATAGAAGTTGATTATGAAATCCACATAAAAATATGCAAGTAATAAAAAAATATGCAAGGAAGTGATTATAGGAGGGTTTCTAAAATAGAAAGGCAATGAAGTGGAGAATTAACCCACCAAATATTAAAATGATATGCTGCATAACTAGAAGCATGAGATATTTGGATATGAATAGACATAAAGACCAATGGAATTAATTGGAATCTTTAGAAGGAGATTCATTATGTTTGGAGATTAATACTTGATGCAGAGAAAGATTTGAAAAAATAAATAAATAGTGTTGAGACAACAGGATCACCATTTGAAAAATTAGAACCAGATTTACACCTCACCTGTTGTGTACCAGAACAAATACCAAATGGATCAAGTATTTAAATGTGAAAAAACATGAAACCATTTCTGTTTTAGAAAATAGTAATGCTAAATTATTTTGTAACTTGAAATTAGAAAAAAACCTTCTTATTTTCCAAATTTTGAAACAATATAAACAATAATGAATTTATTTAAAAACAAACACATTGCCATGGATTGAAGAAAAGAACAGGAGAAAAGTCAAGAAACTTAATACAAAAAGGAATAATAATATTTGCAACTTTTTTGATAAGCAAAAGGGTAATATTCCAATTATATAAGATCATCCTAAATGTGGAAAAGAAAAATTCCAACAAGGTGAATGGAACAAGTAGGTAAAAGCGATCAGAGATTTAACAAATAAAAGAAATATAAATGACCCTTGAGAAATACAAATGACCCTTAACTGTGCATAAAGTACTCACACTAACACTTGAAAAGAAAGATACAAATTAATCTCCATTGAAAGCACTTCTCAATTATTCTACTGCCAAAAATCCAGGAATTGACAAAATTCTTTGTTAGTAAGGCTGTGGGGAAATAAGAAGTCATATATTCCAGGTTGAATGGAAAAATTGTTCAACTGCTATGGAGAGGAATTTGGTAATATCTGGTTATATCGTATTACATTTGGCACAGGAATCCTAATTCAAGAAAACTATCTTGAAGACACACTTGAAAAAATAACAAATGATTTACCCAATGCTATACCTCACAGTACTTTAATAGCAAAAAGACTAGAAACAATCTAAATACAAATTAAAAGAGAAATGGTTTCACCTGCGATGAAGTGTCATGCAGTTGCAAAGGAAATGGGTTAGCATTCTATTTATTCACATGGGTGGAGTTAGATTTTTACACTTTCATATGTCACAATGTCTAGCATCAAGTGAAAGTAGGAAACTATTCAAAGCATAAATAGCATGCTTCCTTTTGTGAATGCAAGTAAGTATACGTTTACAATTGCAGAACAAAACAATTTGAGTTACCCAAATTTAGCTGTCAATGGCATTCTGGAANCATTTTGTAAAAACAGCATGGAATATCAGAGAAAGCCTGGATAAGAATATACAGAAGCCACCCATAAATGCAGTCCTTCAATGAGTCTACAGATAGGCCTGTTTTCTACGCTGTTTTTTGCATGCTTCCAATACTGTAGTGCCTTTTGCAACTTGGTTGAGTGCCACACAGTTCTGTGTATACTAGAATTCTGACTTTAATTTCTTGTTCTCGATTATCCTTATGGTTGTAGGTAGCTATGCCTCCAAGACTCCATTTAGCTTGTCCAACAGAAAGACTCCTTGAGGAATCAAATATTTCATGCCAATTCCTATGCAAGCTACAGTTTAAATGAAATACCAAACAATCTATAGCTTCATTCAGGGATTCACTTGTTTCCAGAACCTTTAATTTGGCCATTATCAAGGTCACTAGGTCTGGATGAACTCATTCTGCATCTGAGCTTCCCATGCCTCAAAGTAACCTTGAAATATCATGAAGAAAATTTGAGAGCTCTAAACTTAGATTGGATCAGATTTAGTCCTAAACACAAGGACATAATTATTTTACTTCTATTTAAATCGAAAAACCTTTGTGAAAAAACTGGAAAAAAAACTATAAATCTTCATTTGTTATCATGCTATCTCTTAAATTTCTAACATTGTTCCCTGAGCCATTTCATTAATTGCTTTAAAACTCAAATTTAAAGTAGTGAAATTGTGTGTATAGCTTTATTAATCCTAGTTTTGCTTTTGTCTGGGATCCTCCCATGGGATAACCTCAAACCTTGATTAGTTATTTAAAAATCAATATCTTATAAAGAGAAACTTGCTTTTGTATCTTACTTTATAGTGTTTTGCTACACACAGTATTATTGGTTTAAATGGAGAAATGTTAACCGTTTAAATCAAAAGTAAACCTTATATACAGCAAACTCAGCAGGCATGAGTTACTGCATGGCAAAAGAAAACATACAAATAAAGTAGTTTATCATCTGCTTATACCCCCAAATTCATTTAAAATTAGATTTAATTCTGCTGATTGACAGCTTATTATGCTATCCACTTGTTCTGTGTTTTTTTGTTTGCTAATTTTTTAATGACACGTGATTTTAAGAGCTCGGTATTCAGAAATTTAAATTTTCAATCAGAAGTTACTTATTCCATGACTGAAACAGTGGCCTGTCCTCTATTTATACTGTTGATGTGCGTTTACTTTATTTGAATCTTCAGTTTCATAGTAGAAGCTGAAGTCAGAGAGTTAAAATCCTCTTCTTGCTTTCTAGTACTTACAGCATGACCAAGGTGGATTTCGTTTGTTTGTTTGTTTTCTTGTTGTTTTCTATGCAAACACTTACCTCTGTGCCCAGCCTTCAAATAAAATGTAGTAGTGATGTTTAGGGCCACTCTATGGGATTTTGTTAGAGGTGAAAATGCCCTTCTAGTGTTAACACCCTTTTGGAGGAAAGTTGAGACATCTCATGGTTAGGATTCCTTTATATGTAAAATGTTCACTGACTCAGAAGAGGCAGGGCTCTTATTTTTAAGAGTACCACAGATTGTGCACTGGAATGGGGTTGAAACATATAATTCCAAAACTTCTGGAAAAGCAGGCAGGATATAACACAATGAGGTTAATAAATGGAAGCAACACAGAATGTCAAAATTAGCTGAGGAATGAAGGTAACTTCCATAAAGTGAAAAGCAACCAAGAAACTGTCTTGGTTTCTGCAAACTGAACATATTTTAAAGCTTGAAGGTACATGTAACGCTTCCAGAATTAAGGCACAGAGGGACTTCTTATTGTTCTTTCTTTCTTTCTTTTTTTTTTTTTTTAATGTTTTTATTTATTTATTTGACAGAGATAGAGACAGCCAGCGAGAAAGGGAACGCAAGCAGGGGGAGTGGGAGAGGAAGAAGCAGGCTCATAGCGGATGAGCCCGATGTGGGGCTCGATCCCAGAATGCTGGGATCACACCCTGAGCCAAAGGCAGACGCTTAACTGCTATGCCACCCAGGCACCCCTGATTGTTCTTTCTGAGAAACAACTCATAATTATTCTGTTAAATGGTGTAATTACATACCACCATGGGAAAAGTGCTGGTTTTTTTTTTTATGTTTTTTTAAGGTTTTTTTTTTGTTTGTTTGTTTTCTTTCCTTAATGGAGTGGAGTGTGTTCTCAAGCACTGTTGAAAAGAGTCTTGGGTTTAGAGTCAGCCATAGGTTGAAAACTCAGCTTTAATGCTTACCAACCGCATGAAATTGAGTCTCATGGGAATGAACTTTCTTCACAGTGTTCCTGAGAGGACTTAGAGAGGCAAATTCATTAGAAACATGTCACAGAGTCGGAATTGATGGATATTAATTGTCCCTTTATTTCTCCTCTTCTCCATTAGAAAAAAGAAAATGCATTTTATTTACTCACTCAGGGTGGGAGCCAACGGAGAACAGGCTGAGGTAAAAACTGGGAGAATTAGAGGGTTGATAGCTCGGACTGCTCCAGCCAGAAGCAGGTGACCCACTGAAAGGGGCTGAAGCAAAGCAGAAACTGGCTGCTCTGAAAAGCCAAAGAATCATGGTCATTCAGAAAATACATATTCGATGGTGACTAACATAACATAATAAAAAATTATTATAAAGAAAAAAAAGAAAATACATATTCAGTAATGTGTAGGGGCTATGATTTGCAAAGTATTATTAATATGGAATTTAAATATACTAAGCTGACAATTTAAAATAGCTGAGGGAGAGGAAGCAAATTAAGTGTTAACGCGGTCAGAATATGCAGACACACCCGAGCAATTGTTAATGGATAAAGGATTTTTTTTTCTCTCTACTATTTAATAGGATGTAATTTATTTATGTCTGAAAAAGTGAATGTGTTTTAATGCTTTGGGAGTCTAATATGTGGTGGTTTGTTTTAAAATAAGCTTTGTGTGATGGTTATCCTGGCTTTCTGGGAATTTTATGAGTTTTCTAGGCTCTTCTAATAAGAAGCACTACATGGATTAAAGATAAGGGCACAGTACAAAATGAGAATTTAAAAAATAGGATCAAAAAGGAGAAAGTAATTTCCTAACAGTAATGGTGATGATGTTATAACTTTTCAATAATAATAATTCTACTATAGAGTATTGTAATTACCACACATTACAGGAGAAATGGAATTAGGGATATTAAAAAATAAGTAAATAGCTTAATGTAAAATGTATGAGTGCTAGGCTCTAGGATGTGGCAGAAATAGGAACAACTAGGAGAGGCTGTAATATAATGGAGAAAAGAATAGACGTGGAATCCATAGATCCTTGTTTAAATCCTAACTCTACTACTTATTCATGTAATCTCTCAGAGACATTCTGAGTACAAAAAAGTATAAAAATGCATACTTCTCCTTATGCCTTCCAGCCATGTTGGAATGACTGGTATCAGACTTGTATTCCTCTAGTAAGCAATTGTAAAGTCGAACAAAATATAACTGTTTGCATGTATTGAACAAAAGGGACCACAATATTGTGATCCTTGAAGGAGTAAAAACACGTGAATTCTGTCCCATGTTCTTTCTAGGGACATTTTTGGATGTTAGCACCATGTGGTGGAGCTCAATAAAAGACAACAGTCTAGTTGAGTTGAGAAGACCGAGTTCTGAGCCTGAGGCTGCTTCAGTAGATGGGATGTTCAGAACATGGTCCTAGAGAGGACAGAGCAGCAAGGGCAGGAACCAAAGAAGCAAATCTCACTGGGATACTTCACATGGTCTTTGGCTGGTATTTGGACTACAGAGGTATAGAGCAAGGCTTTAGGAGGCCCAGGCGGGGCCACTACAGGACTGCCAACTGAACAGAGATACCAAGAGGTCATGAATGCTTGGAGATGATGGAGTGCTAGACCAACAGAAGTGTAAGAAATCACCAAAAATTCTAAACATTTCTTGAGATCCCAAATGCCCACATCTTAGAAATAAGGATGATATCTTGGAGTAAAGGCTATGGATGGGCTAAGGATAAAACCTGCACAAAATGCTCATAGCAGTGGTGTTTGTAACTGCCTGAATCTGAAAACAACTTAAATGTTCTTCGGAGGTTGAATGGATAAACAAACTGGTACATTCATCCAGTGGGATACTACTCGGCAGTAAAAATGAACAAACTATTGTTACATGTCATGATCTTTTTTTTTTTTTAAAGATTTTGTTTATTTATTCAACAGAGATAGAGACAGCCAGCGAGAGAGGGAACACAAGCAGGGGGAGTGGGAGAGGAAGAAGCAGGCTCATATCAGAGGAGCCTGATGTGGGGCTCGATCCCATAACACCAGGATCACGCCCTGAGCCGAAGGCAGACGCTTAACCGCTATGCCACCCAGGCGCCCCGACATGTCATGATCTTAAAAACATAATGCTAAGTGAAAGAAACTGATCTCAAATGGACACATACTATATGGTTCTACTTGAAGGACATCGCAGTAAGAGAAAGCTATGGTCGCCAGGCTTGGCTGGAGAAGGGTGTTGATACAGAGCAATAGCAGAGTGAGTTTTAGGGGTGATGAAAGTGTTACGTGTTCCGATTGTTTTGGTGGACATGTGTATCTTAATGTATGTTAAAATGTATAAGACTGTATACCAAAAAATTATTTTACTATACAATAATCAAACAGATAAAATTGGGAAAAAAGTGTGTGGTTGTGTGTGTGTGTGTGTGTGTGTGTGTGTTTGGGGAGTCTTAGTGGATAAATGGAAATTTTGAATTTTGAAAAAAGTAACTAAGTGGATATTCCTAGTGTAATATCAGAAATAAAAATAAAATAGTGGATGGACCTTACAGCAGATTTAATTATGGGAAAGACAGAGTTGTTGAACTTGAGGTCAGATTAATAGAAATTATTGAATTGAAGAAAATGGTAGAAACGTTGAAAAACTATGCTAAGCCTCAGTGTTTTGTGGAGCAACATCACACAATTTTACCCATATGTTATATGTATATACACATTAGCATTCCATAAAAAAAGGAGGGAGAGAAAGCATGACCCCCAAAATGCCTGAAGAAATAATGGACTTATATCCCAAGTATACAGAGAATTCTATAAATCAGTAACTAAAAGACAACCCTATAAAAAGGGACAAAAGACTTGATAGACACTACATGAGAATATACAAATGGCCAATAAGCACAAGAAAATATGCTCAACATCATCAGTCCTTGGGGAGATACAAATTAAAAGCACAATGAAACACCATATCAAAGACACTGGAATACCAACAATTAAAAGTATTCACAGAGGGGGACCTGGGTGGCTCAGTCAATTAGCCTCCAACTCCTGGTTTCAGCTCAGGTCGTGATCTCAGGGTCCTGGGATTGAGCCACGCATTGGGGAGTCTGCTTCTCTGCCTCTCTCTCCTTCTCCCTCTGCCCCTCTGCTTGCTTGCAGGTACTCTCTTTCTCTCTCTCTCTAAAATAAATAAATCTTAAAAATAAAGTATTCATATAACCAAATGTTAATGAGGTTCTGAAGCAACCAAGGTGCTTATAAATTGCTGGTGGGTGTGTAAAATTGTACAACCCACTTTGGAAAACAGTTGGCAGTTTCTTATACAACTATACCCACTCCTAAGTATGTACCCGAAATATACCCACAGAAAGACTTATGCAGAAATGTATCTAGTAGTTTTGTTTGTAATAGGCCCAAACTGAAAACAAATTGTTTTATATTCATACGGTAGAATTTTTCATAGTAATAAAAATGATTTAATTACTGATTTACTCAAGAATACGGATAAATTTCAGAAACATCATGTTGAGTGAAAGAGGCCAGACCCAAAAAAGCACCTATTGAATGATTCCATTTATATGAATTTTATTCAAGAATAGACAAATGTATGCTGTAAAAATCAGAACAGTAGTTACCTATGAGGGTAACTGTAAGGAAACACGATGGGATTTTTCTAGGGTGGTGGAAATTTTCTATGCTTTGATGGAGTGATTATACCTACATATAATCCAAAATTTATCCAATTGCACACCTATGATCTGTGCACTTCATTCCATGTAAGTTAGATCTCAATAAAAAAAAATGTCCCTCACAACATTTAAGGGGGGGAGGAATGAATGGAAACATGATTTTTAAATATATTTTTTTTTAATTCAAAAGCTATTTACCTTATAACCAGTTATAACATAGAAGATGGAACAGTATCTAATTCTAGCTTTATCATTAACATCACATGACAAATGGAATTCCTCTAATGAGGTCAAATTTATTTAATAATAATATATTTTATGATCAATGTGACATTTAAAAAATAACAATCAATGAGATACATCCTAGGTAGCCAACATTAAAAACATATCTGAGTAAATTATGGCATAGTAAACATATATACAGATAATTTTGGCACATTGTAATGTAAAATTGAGTGAAAAACTAAAAATAGAGAATTCTGGATATATAGTATGATATCAGTATGAATGCTTGCATATACATGCATATATCAGTGTGTGTTCGTGTGAGAGAGAGAGTTTACGTACAGTCAGTGGAGAAATTATTATATCATTACCTCTGCTTGGTGGGATTATAGATGAATTTAATTTTCTTTTCCGTACTTTGTCCTATTTTCCTAGTATTTCACAAGAAGCATAAATTATTTTTATTATGAGATAAACATACAATTTTGAATTATTTGTCAAATTTTATAGCACTGCCCAATTTCGAAGTTTTTGATATGGATGAACTTATCTAATTTTCACAACTGTTTGTTGAGGGTAGGATAAGTGCAATTATTCCCATTTACAAAGGAGATGTTTTATAAATGCAGCTCAAAAACGTGCAGGGAATAAACCAAGTTCGAACCATATAATAAAGGTCAGGGCAGGGAGTAGAACATGTGTGTTGCAATTTCTGATTTTTAGTTTAGCTTAGTTTTGTTTTCATGGTACTTTGTTGCTTCTACTCATCAATGAGGCGGATGTTCTTGTAAACTGTCTGTACTGCAGCTTTTCCTAAGAGAGCCTTCCTTGGCTGAATATTGTAGTGGCAAAAAAGAGAGGGCAACAGTTGAATAATAGAAAAAGAAGCTGAACTGCAAAGGTACTGGTGAGTTTCCCACGCATGGGAACTAGTTGGAGGAAAATTTAAAGGCCCTCTCTTGAGTAGTGGGGAGAAAAAAAGTTGTTAACTGATTTTACTTTTTTTACTTTTTAGCCACATGCTCTGCTTTGTTTCTAGCAAGGCTTTGGAGTATCTGAGATTAAATGACATATTGTCATTTCTCCAAAAATTTTATTTCATATTTTTCCTAGCATACGTGCTACCAGATGTTTTTAGGAAGCCATGGGATATACTAAGCTGCAATTACTAGCCGTCTTAAAATTCAGTTTTGTCGGAAAATAGTTTTCACTAATAGAACTCAGAGGAATAATTTCATCTTTTCTCAGTGTATCCTTCTGACAAAAGAATGCTTCTCGTCTCAGAATTCAAATCTCTCAGCACAGTGGTCTTTCAAAACCAGCTTTCCTCCAAACTTTCTGTTTTGGCATTACAGCTCTTATTGAAACTGGTATATGTTGTTATATTCTTGGTATCTGGAGTAGAGTTTTTGACAGTGTGTGCATAAATTATATTATTTGATTTCATTCTTAGCTGAACTTCTGTGTATAGGTACTTGAGCAAATTACCTACTTGTTAGCCAGTCCCTGGGTAGTCTTCTTAAGATCAGTAGTTTTATTTTTTTTTCTCTGATAAATAAAGAGTTTTAAAAACAAATGGAAAGACGTGACTTGTTTTTGGAAATGTAGGCGGCATCATGAAGAGGTCATTTCTCTCACAATTTGTTTTGGAAATTTAATATGATTTTATTTNTATTTGATTTCATTCTTAGCTGAACTTCTGTGTATAGGTACTTGAGCAAATTACCTACTTGTTAGCCAGTCCCTGGGTAGTCTTCTTAAGATCAGTAGTTTTATTTTTTTTTCTCTGATAAATAAAGAGTTTTAAAAACAAATGGAAAGACGTGACTTGTTTTTGGAAATGTAGGCGGCATCATAAAGAGGTCATTTCTCTCACAATTTGTTTTGGAAATTTAATATGATTTTAATAAATATACTAAAAGGATGCTTTATTCCTGGAGCTATAGAAGTTGATTATGAAATCCACATAAAAATATGCAAGTAATAAAAAAATATGCAAGGAAGTGATTATAGGAGGGTTTCTAAAATAGAAAGGCAATGAAGTGGAGAATTAACCCACCAAATATTAAAATGATATGCTGCATAACTAGAAGCATGAGATATTTGGATATGAATAGACATAAAGACCAATGGAATTAATTGGAATCTTTAGAAGGAGATTCATTATGTTTGGAGATTAATACTTGATGCAGAGAAAGATTTGAAAAAATAAATAAATAGTGTTGAGACAACAGGATCACCATTTGAAAAATTAGAACCAGATTTACACCTCACCTGTTGTGTACCAGAACAAATACCAAATGGATCAAGTATTTAAATGTGAAAAAACATGAAACCATTTCTGTTTTAGAAAATAGTAATGCTAAATTATTTTGTAACTTGAAATTAGAAAAAAACCTTCTTATTTTCCAAATTTTGAAACAATATAAACAATAATGAATTTATTTAAAAACAAACACATTGCCATGGATTGAAGAAAAGAACAGGAGAAAAGTCAAGAAACTTAATACAAAAAGGAATAATAATATTTGCAACTTTTTTGATAAGCAAAAGGGTAATATTCCAATTATATAAGATCATCCTAAATGTGGAAAAGAAAAATTCCAACAAGGTGAATGGAACAAGTAGGTAAAAGCGATCAGAGATTTAACAAATAAAAGAAATATAAATGACCCTTGAGAAATACAAATGACCCTTAACTGTGCATAAAGTACTCACACTAACACTTGAAAAGAAAGNAGCGATCAGAGATTTAACAAATAAAAGAAATATAAATGACCCTTGAGAAATACAAATGACCCTTAACTGTGCATAAAGTACTCACACTAACACAATACAAATTAATCTCCATTGAAAGCACTTCTCAATTATTCTACTGCCAAAAATCCAGGAATTGACAAAATTCTTTGTTAGTAAGGCTGTGGGGAAATAAGAAGTCATATATTCCAGGTTGAATGGAAAAATTGTTCAACTGCTATGGAGAGGAATTTGGTAATATCTGGTTATATCGCATTACATTTGGCACAGGAATCCTAATTCAAGAAAACTATCTTGAAGACACACTTGAAAAAATAACAAATGATTTACCCAATGCTATACCTCACAGTACTTTAATAGCAAAAAGACTAGAAACAATCTAAATACAAATTAAAAGAGAAATGGTTTCACCTGCGATGAAGTGTCATGCAGTTGCAAAGGAAATGGGTTAGCATTCTATTTATTCACATGGGTGGAGTTAGATTTTTACACTTTCATATGTCACAATGTCTAGCATCAAGTGAAAGTAGGAAACTATTCAAAGCATAAATAGCATGCTTCCTTTTGTGAATGCAAGTAAGTATACGTTTACAATTGCAGAACAAAACAATTTGAGTTACCCAAATTTAGCTGTCAATGGCATTCTGGAAGACTGGTATCCTGCAATCCCCCCTCCTCTAAAAGAAAATACTCCAGAGATATTAATCTCCTCATCAGGCCGTACTCTTGAAATCTGGACCCAGTTATGGTATCCCAGGCCATTTCTAAAAGATGAGTCCAGGAGTTCTTTGAGGCATATGGACAACCCCACAAGAGGGTGAAATGTCACAAAGTCCCTGAAAGGGAGTATTGGGGACTATAGTATTGCTTGATCCCAGTCCCGTTCACTAGAGGGGGACTTAGACAATGTCTAGGGAAGACAATTCTAGACAAATCTAGAGAATTGCAGTGCCTCCGGAGATGTGGGACCCAGGATAGGGGCCCTGCTTATCCAGGTCTAAAACCATTAATGTGGGGCAGACTGGGATAGAAGTGAATTCTATATATTTTTCACAAATCAGTCTTACTGTCAATAATAATATTGGTATTGCTATGTCAAAACCATGACATTTGCAGCCAATTGTGTTATAATGTGATATATATTAAAATCACCATGCTACGCAAAATAAAACAATAAAACAAGAGAAAAATAGGGTTAGGAACATAACACTAAAAAACTTTGCAAATAATGCATTTAAAAAAAGATAGGAAACTACTAAAAAGAGTAGCGCAAGTTTAGGCCTGTTGAATGGTTAGGAAACCAATGTTACAGTGCATATGGTGTTTTACTTTGAATAAGACCCAACATTTGTGGAAATGGACATTGCAAAGTTTGCAGGTTGAGAGTTATTGAGAGAGAGTGGATAGATGGTTATCTGAAATTGGAAGGAACATTATTGTGCTAGATGAATGGGGCTTAAAATATAGGCAATCACCTAAAGTATCTGGTAAATGTTTGAAGTATGTGGGCTTTTTGTTTTTTGTTTTTGTTTGTTTGTTGTATTTCTATGTGGATCAGTTCAGCCAGTGGCACTTGTCTGCATTTACCTAGTGTTTCTTGCAAATGCAATCATGCATAAGCAAATGAGAAACTCACATTTAAACTCAAATTGTTCCCTAATATATAAATAATATTGGAACAAATAGACATTTTCAAAATAAGCATCGTGGCAGAACTGACTATGTAGTATTTTAAGGCAAAGCAAATAATTATAGTAATATTGTTAGGAACCAAGATTTCATTGTAAGAGAATAAGATAAAAATTTAAAAAAACTTGCAATGGTAAATATAAAAAGTAAATATTAGTGTTAATTTGGAATTGTTTCCTTTTTTAAAAAACATATATTTTTTAAAGATTTTATTTATTAAATTGACATAGAGAGACAGCCAATGAGAGAGGGAACACAAGCAGGGGGAGTGGGAGAGGAAGAAGCAGGCTCCCAGCGGAGGAGCCTGATGTGGGGCTCAATCCCAGAACGCGGGGATCACGCCCTGAGCTGAAGGCAGACACTTAACGACTGCGCCACCCAGACACCCCTAAAAAAATATTTCTTAGTTTGTCCACTTAGAACTCCCAGATGCAATGAAAATCCAGAGTCAATGGCCACCCAGTGCCCATATGTTGGTATCTACACAGAATTCCCCAACAAAATAAGCATGGAACTTTAGAAAATGACTCATTACAGATGGGGAAAGAGAATAGTAGGGATGAGACTAACTTCTATTTTTCAAAAGACAAATGGCAGCATGTCTAAAGGACACAGAAGTTAGCTTCAAAGTGTTTCCAGTTGGACAAAAATGGCCAGAAAAGGAAGAGCATCAACATAAAATTGATTGTAATTGATTAAAACACATTATTAAATATATAACATTCATTAGCTCATTCTGAAATTTAAAAAGAAGGGAGAAAAAAAGTTAAACTAAATGGTCAGTATTGGATATTGATAAGGCACCTACCCATTAACCTGACATTTGATAATTGAAAAGAAAAAATTAAGTATTTATTCTGCTTTTTAGGGTAATTCATGCTCATAGTAGGAACAATGGGACCAGGGAGGGGGAGAGATACCATTCTTTGATACAGAAGAAATTTCAGCTGAGGAGTGTAGAAGGAATGGTAGAATTAGCAAAACCACAATTTTGTAGACCTAAATGAAATACCGAATTTCAGCAATGGTTATTAGCAGATGGTAAATAAAATTAGGTAAAAATTTCAAGGGGAACTTTATAGTAAAGGGATCAGGTTGCCACCAGTTGAACTCTGATGTTTAGTTTTAGGATTATTACAAGCTGAACAGCTGATATAATTTGCCTCACAGTGTAGTCAAATGTGTATATAGCAGCTCTCATGAATTGTTTGTTCATAAATAAATTGGAACCTTAATTTATCAAACCTTTAGATCTATCTCTTTGTCTGTAGGAACCAGGGGTTAGAAGAACAAGTTAAATACCACTCATGAGAATGTAATCCATCAAACCCAATATAGGAGATCATTTAGAGAATGCTGATTTAGTTTCTTGAACAGGCCAATTGCATTGAAAAAGAAGGGCCTTCCTAGATTAAGTAAACGTAAAAGATATTAAAAGGACTAACCAAAAATGACAATGACTCATCCTTGTTTAGATCCTTATTTAAAAAAACAAACAAAAAATGATACTTAGGCAATTGGGGAAATATGAATATAAACCATGAGGATAGGATATTAAGATATTAGGAAATCATTTTAATGATTTCATGTATGATAATGGCTTTGAAGTTATGAAAAATAATTCCTTTTGTTTTGAGGCACATAATGAAATATTTGTGTGAGTTCGGTTATTTTGTGTCTGAAAAGTGCTTTAAGATATACCAGCAAAACAAACAAACAAACAAAAACAACCCTAAAAGAAATTCAACTTGGTATAGTGAATGAAACTTATGACAAAATATCACGGTTGTGATGCCAAGTGACAGATTCATGTAAGTTTGTTTTATATTCTCTACCCTGTGAAAGTTGGGAAATTTTCAGAATAACAAGTTTAAAAATAAAATAGCAGAATGTCATGTGTCTACTAACTTTAGTCAGTGGCAAAAAAAGTAAAAGGTTATTCAAATTATGGACATTTAGCTTAGCAAAATTCTTTCAATTCCATGCCATTTGAATTAATCTTTGCTTAGTGTTTCTGTAATAAAAGTCAGAGAAATTTTAAGCGTGTTTACCTTTGGCTAAGGCTATAATTCATTAACAGATTTGGAAAGCAATCTAGTTTTGAAACCAGCATCCTGCAAAATGAAATAGAAAGGAAGCAAAACATAAATGAACAGCTACCCAAACAAATTATTAAAATGAAAAGGAAAAGGGATCCTGGTACATCCTAGAAGATAATGAAAAATCATTACATAGAAAATTATGTTTGTGTTAGGTTGTGACATGCAGTGTAAATTTTATGCTTAAAACCATCACAGCCCCATGCACGAAATATACTTAACAATCACGATCAAGCCCCACTCAGCCCTGCCCGACTTGTGAATCCTGCGTATCTCCTTCCTCTTACCTTAGTTCCATCACTGGGCCCAGAGTGCTTATATCTTTCTTAGAAATCTATGGCTCCAAACCTAGTCCCCGGACAACCTAAGACGACATTCTCTCCAACCCGGCCCTCTAACATTCCTTATTCCATTAAACCTTCTTTAGTACTTTTGTTGTTGTTGTTGTTTATTTATTTGAGAGAGACAGAGAGAGAGCATGAGCAGGAGGGGAGGCAGAGAGGCAGAGGGCGAGAATTCTCAAGCAGACTGTGCACTGAGCACAGAGCCGGACATGGGGCTCGATCTCACCACCTGAGATCATAACCGAAGCCGAAACCAAGAGTCAGATGCTCAACTGACTGTACTACCGGGGCCCCCAAACCTCCTTGATAACTTCTTATCCTTTTTTAAGTGTGAAATAAAACACACAGTGAATCATGGATAAAATAAAATGTATCCTGTAATAAATAGTTATGAAATAAAGCATATGGAAGCACTCCAGGAAGTTTATTTTCATTTTACTTACCTTATTACTATCTGACTTCTGTATTTTCTTAGTTTACTGGCAGTCTCTTTCCTCAAACCTTACTATGAACTCCACAAGGGAAGCACTTTTGCTGGTTTTTCATTGCTGTATTCCCAATACAGAGAATGGAACAGGCAGGCACTCAATCATTGCTTTGTGGAATAAATCAATAGACACATGTTGCACTTCAAATATATGCTATTTTGTTGGGAATTAAAATAATACAGATGCATCACTGTAGCTTTTATTTAATTTTGCAATTTTCAGTTAACATCTGCAAAAAGTATAGCAGCTCAGGTGTGGAGGTGTGTATTAGGGTTCAATCAAAAAAAGTAGAATCAGGAGATTAGATAGATAGAGAGGTAGGAAGATAATAGATGATAGATGGGTAGATAGGTAGGTAGGTAGGTAGATAGATAACAAGGGATTGGCCTATGTAATAGTGGGGGCTAGCTAAGCAAGGTCAGCATTATAGAGCAAGCGGAAGGGAAGATCAGGCCACTGTAGAACCATGGGCATGAGCTGAAGCTGCTCTCTGTTCCTAGGGAGTCAGCAAAGGGAGATGCAGAGAACAATCGTAGACTCGGTTATTATGTGAAGTCTCATTTATCAGGAGAAACCCAGTCCCTTTTAAGGGCTTACCTGATTAAATCTAGCCCAAAACATTTTAGCTTAAAGTCGACTGATTAGTGCCTTTAGCCACATGTTCAAAGTCCCCCTACGGCAGGAACTAGGTCACTGCTTGATTGAATAACCAGGAGTGGGTGCCCACCTGCAAAATGCTTGCTGGCCCCTTACTCCATCCTTGTAGTTCAGCTGGCCTAGCCCAGTGGAGGTATCACAAACCATCATGGAGTCAGAAAGTTCACTGTTTTGTGTCAATATAATAATGTCTCACTGAGACTCTCTGGTTTATGAGAGCTCTGAGTCTACCCTGACGCACTTAGCCCAGGGTGTGGAAGAATCTGCCCGCCCGGGCTCCTGTGAAGTGATTGCCCAGAGGCATCGTTACTTTGGTCTGCTCAGTACACAGCGGAAGCTAATAAAGAGCCCATTTTCAGGTCCCAAGTTATATCACAGGGTGCCAAGACAACGGGGTTCAAAGAGAGACTACTGGCCATTCTAAATTAGATTGATACTTTTGCTACTAACCTGATCACTTAAAAATCATTCATAGAATCAAGCTTTCTCAGAGTTTGGTGACAAAGTAGCTCGGACTTGGAATTGGTGGAGCCCTCTTTTTAAAACTAGAGTTTAAGTCACATCTCATAAACATTTGGTTCTTGCTCTTTCTTCTGCTCTTGCTATCACAGTGACAACTAAGGTCGATTGAAATCTGACAGGGCATTTAAACACCAGGGACATACTTTTAATATTAAATTTCCATAATGTCCTGATTGCTGAATTATGCACTACACTTACACTGGTTTTCTGAAAGCTAAGCATTGCTGGGCTACCCGAGATCACTTGCAGGCAGTTGACCAATTAAAAAGAAACCCAATGATTGCATGTAATGGTGTTTCACTTAAAACCTGATAGCTTAAGGAAGTTTGAACAGAATGAAATTACCTTCTTTGCTCAGTTACTTAGACCATTCTCTTTCCTCAGTGACACAAATCCTGGAGTAATTCGGTCATAAGAATTACCCAAGTGAGAGAAAAGCTGAAAATCAGCAAGTCTGCGTAAAACTAGTTGGATTTTGTAGCTCCTCTATGGGGTAAAAAGAACCAAGTAAGACTCTAAAGTGTAGTTATTTAGAATCTGACTTTCACAGGAATTCTTACATTAGCAAACTCTTATTCACCCAGCCTTCAGCTGGAAATATTGTTATTTTCAAGGGAGAACAGAGTATCGCATGCTTATCCTTTATCAGCAGTGATCTTGAGGGCGCTGTGCACCTGTTACATGGACAGGGATCCATGCCTGCAAGGCACTTAGAACACTCGAGAGTCAATTGGATAACAAACTTTCAAGCACATATGTTTTCTTTGGTAGAAAGGCAATTTTTTTTATACTACTTGGGAAATAGACACTAGGCTTCCAGGTTCATAATGTAAAATTTAGAGCTAAGCTGGTAGCTTTTATTCTTATTTTGGAGTGAGAATAAAGTAAAACATGCGGAGAGTATTAGAAATGATTGATACCAAAATTTGAAAAATGTGCGATCAAAGGCAGATAACGTTCTTTTCTCCTTAACATCGGTTTCATTACAAATAACTTGATAACTTCATTTGTAAGAAAAATTGCATTAAACAGCCATTGGTTTTACGTAAGTATTCACTCCTTAAAAAGTCCTATTTGCTTGAGAAATAGAGCACTATATGAACATAAATTCAGCACTGTATAAACACAAAAGTAGGAAAGGAAATTAATGCTCTGATGTTGAAAATACTGACAATAACTTCTCTTGACTCATGACACACAGCCTTTTCCCAGCAGCAGGTGTTGAACATTTTAAATCTATGTTTCTAAAAATGAAAGGTCATCCTGAAGACGATGATTATCATTTGGGTTTTGGATTCTTTTTAATCGAAGCAATATTATAATTTTCCTTGAGAAAGGCATAGCAGAGGTGCAGAAAATAGCAGATTTTTTTTATAATAGCTGCCTAATAACTGAGTTATTATTAAATATCTTCCACGAATATCTTTTCTCTTCCCCCCCCCCTTTTTTTTCCTGGCAAAATAGGCCTATGAAATCTAGGAAATCTCTCAGACTATCAATGATTGATAATAATGAAGTAGACTCAATTATCTTCTGGACCAATCATTTTCTTCCTTGTCAATTTACCCATTGTCCCATTAAGGTGGTTCAAGTATAGATTACAATTCTGAACTTCATAGAGGTCTCCAGGTGCCTTTTGAGATACTTTCCTTTTTTTTTTTTTTTTTTGCTTACAACTTTAGAACATTGTGTCATTAAAACAAACAAACAAACAAACAAACAATCCGGCATTGTACTAATTACGTAACATCCATTTTACAGGGTTTCATTTTTGTCCCTTTGAAAGTCCCTGTTTACATCCGACAACTACAGTAAGTCATTTTAGCAAAATCAGAGTTTGTTTGCCAATGAAAAGTCTAGCAGTTTGTCGGAAGTGTTTTCATGGGGTGGCAGGGATTACCCTGTGAATTTTCTACGCTCTAGTGTCTGGTCATGCCACCCTGCAGTCATGAAAACGTGATTTGTCAGTTCTTCAATAGTGGATTTATCTCATAGGTAAAGATTCATGCTAATCATGTCCAAAGACTGACACACTATGTCAGGAGATCCCGTAAACCAGAATTCTGTGCAACTCTACTCGACATATTTTCTTCCTGACAGTATGCCCACTTAGGAAGCCAGGTTTTTGTTTTGTTTTTGTTTTTTTTAAATTTGTTTGAGAGAGAGTGAGTGAGAGAGAGCATGAGAGGGAAGAGGGTGAGGGAGAGCCCGATGAGGGGCTCGATCCCAGGACCCGGGGATCACGACCTGAACCAAAGGCAGACGCTTGACCAACTGAGCCACCCATGTGCCCTGGGAAGCCAGGTTATAAACAGAAGTTTGCTGTCAAATATGGACTCAAGATTAGACATATAATATGATTGAAGTTTCTGTGTCAGACAAAAATTATTAAAACATTTGGAGTCAATTGACCACAACTGCTTAAATCCGTGATCACACTGGGAATTTTGTAGCCCAGAGTAGAGAGACAGTCAGTCTTAAGCAGAGATCTCTCCCTGTGGACACAGATGGGCCCTGCCAAACTCGCCTTGATGACATTGCTTTCTCTAGTGATCAACAATGGTCAATAGGTATCCTCAATGACAACTGCCTTTAAGTTTCTGTATATTTAGTGAGCTTATTATAAAGCTTGGCTGGCTTAGGAACCATATCATCTTTTGAAGGTCACTTTGCCTCTTTGTCTTGCTCCATTTGTGTATGGATTTTTAATTTTACAATAAAAGGTTTGCAACAAAAAAAGACAACTCTTTCTGCAAATTTGAGAGGCATACCTCTCTCAAAGTACACTTGGTATCCTCAACACCTTCTAACTTTGAATTATAGGGATTTGTGGGGGACGTTGGAGGCTCTTAACTTATACTTTCCTTTCCTCATGAATTCGGTTATCATATTCCATTCTTTCCATGATTTTTTCTCTGTTAGTAATCAACACTTAGGTGAGAGCCTCGAAGTTTCTATTTTTTTTTCTGATTACTTGTGTTTTTGAAATTTGTATAGACTTAAAGGGCTTCCAAAAAATACACAAAATATCAGAAAGACCTGCTGACATAAATGTCTTAGAATTGCCAAGCTATTGTAAAGGTATTCCTGATGATACTTCAGTTAAAAAAAAGATATTTCTAATGAAATATCTTTCTAACTTTTCACTAAATTAATTTGTTAAAAATCATTGTCTCTTCTTTTAAAAATTATACCATACATGATTTCCTTATGCAAGTAATTGATTTTTATTATCTTATTTTTTCTATAAAAATACTTCTTTTTGTATATATTCTTTGTATATTGAATGTTTTTCTGACCCCAAGCATGAGACTGTGGGGAGATAATTTAAATTAAACACCTTCATCTAAACTGTGAGATAACTTCCTTTGACATTTTGGTGAGTCATCACTTTCAGGAAGAATCTAATAGCCATTTGAACAGCAATGAGAGTGATGTTTTTCATGGAAGGCATTGGCCATAGATATTATACATAGAAAAATATGGAAATTATTTTCATGTATTTATTTATTCATTTATTCAATATATATTGAGTTCCTCCTCTGTACCAGGTACTATGCTAGGCTTTAAAGCTGCACTGCTCAATATGGGAGCCACTAGGTATGTGTGACAATCAAGCAGTGTGACAAAGAAAATGATTTTTAAATTTAGTTAATTTTAATTAATTAAAATAAAAATACTTCAAATGGTATAAAATTTTTAAATTGATTATATACTGAAATGATGTTTTAGATGTATTTGTTTAAATAAAATATATTGCTAAAATAAATTTCCTCTGATTCTTTATGCATTTTCCTGCATAGAATATTAAATGCGTATGACTCATTATATTTCTATTGCCTGGTGCTATTCTAGAGCTTATGTGGTTAATAGAATAGACATGGTCCTCAGCATCATAAAACTTTAGCCCATGATTTATCACGAACTTTATATATAGAAGACTGCTTTTGATCACTAACTTAACAATGAAAATTACACCAAAAATAAATAGCTAACAAAATCCAGAGTTTAAAGTAAATAAAAATTTTCGAATATTTTTATACTAAAAAAAATATCCTGTAAGAAACCAAGGGATCTTAAATGACCAGATGAATGAGGTTTCACTCTTTAATATGGTTTATTGCAACCCATTTTATTATGCAGTATTAGCCATTTTTTGTTTCTGGACAGAAAGTCCATTAACTTATGGAAGAGCTCACTTAATTATTAAAATAATTCTGTGGGATGAGTAGTTCTCCTATCTTACAAAAGAAGAAAGAAAGCCTTCCAGTGATTATTCAACTTTTTAAAATTTATATGAAAATGATGAACAGAACAAGGATGTAACTTACATTTCTCATTTCAAACTTTAAATCTCTCTTCTACTAAGGATTAGTTCCCTTGAAGTTAAAGAAGGCGGCTTTGCAATGTTATTTTCAGGAAATAATACTCTACTTACAGCTCTGGTCCAGGACACTCAGGCAACATTTTGTGTTTTATCCCAGAAAAGGAATTCACCTTCCCCTGTTCTGGGATTGTCTTTCTTAGCATAAAAATGTTCTCAGGTTTCTTTCTCTTGCTTAAAGGGGCCTGGTACAAGCTGCATTAAGGACAATACCAGATACTCTTAGGTTTGGATACTACAAGAAATAAATTATTGGAAGCAGTTTTCCCAGTATAATCTGACTTCATCATTAGGGAAAGCATCTACTCACACGGACCAAGTCATGATTTAGCACAGACACAGATGGACTGATAAAAGTGGGCTCTTTAAATTCAGATCAGCAAAAAAAAAACGTAGTTACCTGAGACTAAAATAAGTGATGGGTGAAGGCAGTCAGAGATACAAACATCCAGTTGTAAGATAAATATGTCCTCAATAAATAAGTAAATGTCATATAGGAGTGATTTCATAATAAAGAGTGTTCTACTTAATTTTTTAATGATCATCTGAAAAATAATTCTAATCTTAATTTAAAATTTCTAATCTCTGCTCTTCAATTTTTTTTTTTAAATTTGAGAGAGAGAGAGAGTGCCAGAGCGCGCGCACCAGCAGGGGGAGGGGCAAAAGGAGAGGGAGAGAGAGAATCCTCAAAAAGACTCCCCACTGATCATGGAACTGGACACTGGGCTCCATCCCAGAACCCCCAGATCATGACCTGAGCCAAAGTCAGACACTTAACTGGCTGAGTCACCCAGGTGTCCCTGATCCTAAGTTCAAAACCTGTGCTCGTATAAAATGAAATTAAATCCCTCTAAATTTAGAAAAAAAATAAGAAAGATGTTGATGTAAATTAAACACTAATAAATTATCAGGGATAATTAAATTAATATTCTGGAGAAGAAAATAATGTTATGTAGTTGTTAGTCTAACAAACTCTTCAAAACAAGAGGTAATTATTATAGAAATTGCCCCTATTAGGCACCTTTATTTTTCATGGCTGCGTGTTATTTTTGTAGATTCAAAAGGAGTTATCCTCTTTCTCACCAGGACATACTTGCAAACTAGACAATGCCACAAATCTTATTTATTTGAATATGACAAGCCCTTTATTAAGCAAAAACTATTCTTTCAATATGGTCAGATAGAGCAAAACATCAAATTAATTAAATTAAATTGGAAAAATCAATAAACAGACTTACGTGTGTGCTAGGGGAAGACACTTGAACACCAGCCTCGATTATAGCTAAGCAGGGAGAAACAAAGCATCTTCCGCCCTGTGATATAAGAACAATAAATGGGGTCACCCTGCCTCCTTCTCACTAAAGTAAATGAACCAGGGAACATGTCCTGTAATTAGCTAATTCTCTAACAAAAATGTTATTCCTGATTTTCAGTATTAATGTTGGATTTTATGGCACAAATTTCATAAACCCATTTTCTCTGTGAAATGCTTCTGTCTCCAAGGCATCTTTTCACAACAGGTAACTCAGAGGAAAGCAAGGCTTATTGAAGTCTACGAGGTTGGGGCGTATTGTAAAAACAAATTTCTGCGCTAGTTGGATTTATGGATTTGTCTCATTGGAGGGGAACGTGGATATTTTAACAACCATGTTAGAGAGAAGATAGGCATTTAAAATACGACAAAGATAAAGGAAAGGACCTGTTTTTACCTTAATAAAGGTTTTTCAATCCAGCTTAGGGAGCTCTTATCATCATAATTAAAATCAGGCAGATAAATACAGTTGCATTTTTAAATTGTGTCAATCTTTCACAAATGGAAAAACGACTTCTCATTGGTCTCAGCATGGGGATACTATAAATAACCATCCGAAAACAACCGTGTGATGTGATTGTGTCCAACATCATCACTATCATAGAGCATAGATCTTAATGTGTCTTTCCAATCTATTCTTGTGCTCAAATCCTTTTATTAAATATAGTGAATTGCAACTAATTCAACAAGTTAAAATCCTTTCCAGTAGGTATTAATTAAAGATATCTTGCATTTTAGGCTATTCGGTGATTATGTGCCCTAAAGACAGAAACATTTTGAATTTTGCCAGGTTTTAAGGTACAAAAAAATTTTGTTTTCTGGAACACGCAACGTGGGGCATCTGGGGTGACCCCTTTCATGCAGTTCCCCAAGGTGAAATTGTTTAATATTTTGCCCCTTTAGAAGTGTTATTATCACTCTCTTAACTAATGAGGACCCTTTATCCCTAGTGGTAAAAGACGCTGGTCCTCTTGCCTAATTCTGGATATGTGTGCCAAGTGAGGAAGTATGACAAGGACATCAGATGCCTTATTGCTTTTATACAACATAAACAGCAACAAAATGTGGTTTCTTTTCAACAATAGAGATGATTTTCTCTTTATATTCCAACTTTAATCATATGCAAAAATATACTGTGTGGAGCGTCAGGCATGGGAATCAATGAAATCTTCCAGAGAATGTCACATTTCTGAAAGGTTTTAATGGAAAGCCATGGAGAACACTTACAAAAAGGGAACTAGAAGTCCTGAGGAGTAGAATCAGAAGAAAACAAAAAAGGAGCAACTTCTAGAAATTCATATTTATGAACCACTATGACTCAGGAACCCAAATAAATATAATGATTAATAAATTTTTGTGGAAGGTGAAATAAAATGGAGTGAAATAAAATGCTAAGGGCTTTTAAAATGGAGCCAAGGGGCACCTGGATGGCTCAGTCATTAAGCATCTGCCTTCAGCTCAGGGTGTGATCCCAGAGTCCTGGGATCGAGCCCCACATCAGTCTCCTCCTCTGGGAGCCTGCTTCTTCCTCTCCCACTCCCCATGCTTGTGTTACCTCTCTGGCTGGCTGTCTCTTTCTCTGTCAAATAAATAAATAAAGTCTTAAAAAAATAAAAAAAAAAATAAAATGGAGCCAAGAGGCCATTAAGGAGATGGGCCTGATGCATGCCCTTACTGGGTGGATCCACGAACTTTGGATCTTGGCCAAATGACAGTTCCAAGGACTGTGAGAACACCTACGACTTGGTACAGTGTTGGACTTTTGATTAGTGGCAGCCTAAGCAAACAATATCTTAGCAGGCCAATTACGTGTAGCCAAGATTAGTTTTCTGCCATCAACCCAATCAAAATTCCTTGTAAACAACGTATATGTGCATTCCCTTTGCTGAACAAACGGGTTTTGGGTTTTGCTGCCCAAATCTGTGCTCCCTGAATTGCAGTCCTGAGACCCCAGATAAGTGTTTTGGTTTTATTTCGGCTCTGCCTCTTTTCTGGATGGACCCTTCCTAATTCTAAAACTGTAAATTTTTTTCTAAAATATTGGTGAAATGTAAATATGGCAAATAATTATGTTCTACTTCAATATTATCACAGCGAAATCCCCCCAATAATTTAAAAACTTCATTAAGAGGAAGGTGATCTTGCTTATAAATCTTCAGAGAATGTTCCTAGATTGTCTTCTCCAGTCTGAGTCTATGTACTTTCTACCCTACTTTATGGTCATTGATTCCTTCTCTATTTCTCTCAATCATCCCCTAATCTTCATAGAGCAGCTCCTACATGCTAGTCACTGCTGGGGGTGCTCAGGTACAGCCAGAAGGTCCATGTTTTCTTGGGGCTTGCTTCCCAGCAGAGGAATGGATGACGACCTAAGATCATTTCAGTTCTTGGCGAAGTTTACACAAAAGAATCGGACACCGTGTTAGTTAGCTGGGGCTGCTCTAACAAGTACTACACACTGAAAGGCTTAAAACATAGAAATGTTTTGTCTCACAGAGTTTACAAAATCCCAGATCCAGCTGTTGGCATGTTTGCGTCCTTCTGAGGGCAGTGAGGGGATCTATTCCATGACCCTTCTCCAGCTTCTGGTGGCTTGCTGGCAGTGTTTGCTGTTCCTTGACTTGGACAAGCATCACCTTGATTTCTACCTTCGTCTTCACCTGTTGCTCTCCCACGTGTGCATGTCTCCGTGTCCAAATTTCCCCTTTGTGTTCACCCTTCATAGAGGATGAGGGCCCACCATAATGACCACGTTTTGACTTGATCACCTCTCTAAACATCCTAGCTCCAATAATATCTTTTCTCAGGGCCACAAGGTAACATGTCACAGTCATTCATTAGAGACTCACTGGTGGAGGATGTTATAGAGAGTTTGGTTAAGGTGGCGTGGGCCAAGTCCCGAAAAATGACAAGAGCTGGATAAGAGGACTGAAGGAGTCAGGGCTTCCCTGGAAGAATGACTGTCAGGTGCAAAGACCCGAGGCTGGAACAGATTCGTAGTCTGAGAACTAGACAGGTGGCGAGGTCTGGGGTATCTGGAGCAAAGGAGAGTAGTGTATAAGAAGACCAAAGAAGTAGGCAGCGCCAGATTGTAGGGCTCTTTGGAGGCTGTGAGAAAGAGTTTGGAGTTATCCTAACTTCACAAATCAGGAACCAGAAGGATGTAAAGAGGGAATGATATGGTCTGAAACGTATTTTCAATGATCGCTCTGGCTGGTGTTCCTCTTTTCTCTCTGTGAAGCCCAGCTAATCCCTTCAACTCTGTGATGATCTTTCTTTTTTCTTACCACCGGGATCTTTTACTGTCATTGTCACTCTATGGACGGTGTTAGCAGAAGTACGGGAATCACACACTGTTGGTGGCGGCATTGATTCACCCAGAAGACTTAACTGTTATCTTCGTAAAAGATCCTTCTTTCCAAGCAGCATGATAATTGGTTGTTACACTTGGTATCATTTGATTTTACACACGTTCAAAAAGTTTGGAGATTAAAGTCCTCACAGACTTTTTGTAAAGTCTATTTATTATTTGTCAGAGAGAGAGAGAGCTCACAAGGCACAGGAGCGGCAGAGAGAGAAGCAGGGTCCCTGCTGAGCAGGGCTCCATCCCAGGACCCTGGGATCATGACCTGAGTTGAAGGCAGATGCTTCACTGACTGAGTCACCCAGGCATCCTGATTNTTTTTTTTTTTTTTTTTTTTTAACATATAAGAGAAAGCTCATCTTGGTCCAGGCTAAACCTTACCTCCTCTTCGAGGCTTCCCTCAATGTCCCCATAGCAACTGTTGCTTCCTTTATAGTTCAAACCTGAATTTTAACCCTTTTCATATTTTGTTGTACCTATTTTATTTCTGATGCCCCAGAGTCTCTTAGCTCCTTTCATTCATGAACTTTGATTTTATTTATTTTTCATTTCTTTTAGGCCAAAATGTGGCATAATCCCTGACAATAGGAAGAAACTAAGTGCATTTTGATGACTGTGATACATTCCTAAGAACTGTTTCTAAAAGAACTTTATTTCCCACCAACTAGAGAAGTTGAAGGTACTTAAGAACAACGAGATTTTAATAACAGACTTGTGGTGGGGGCGCCTGGGTGTCTCAGTCGGTTAAGCGCCTAACTTTTGATTTCTGCTCAGGTCATGATCTCAGGGTTGTGAGATTGAGCCTCATGTCTGCTCTCTGCTGGGCATGGAGCCTGCTTAAGATTCTCTCTCTCTCTCTCTCTCTGTCCCTCCCCTTCCCTGCTTACGTGCTCTCTCTCTCTCAAAAATAAATAAATAAATAAATAAATAAATAAATAAATAAATAAATAACAAACTTGTGGTGGTTTTATCATACCTACTTGAGACTTTTATAGATGTTTTTCCACATTACAAAAGCGACTTGCCTTTCTGTTGAATCTGGGCTTGTCATTAGTACAAACTGGAACCTTCGAATTCTTCTGCAGTGGGTGCCTCTCTGATTCATGCCTTTTGGAATGACTTTCACTAAAGAATGTCCTTCTCTTCACCTCCCAAAAGAGATAGGAGATGATATCCATTATTGAATTATTCATTTATAACTTTTTTTGACTTCCTGTTTATTATGCATGTTGAATTTCCAGTCTGTGATTGTAGAGCCATGAAACTTAAAACAGCGCTGCACGCACCAAGAAGAAAGGATGGGACTGTGTTTTAAGGGCCCGTGCTGTTACTATTTTGCTCTCTTGGCTCTGTTGGGTATGTTGGACAAGGTGACTCTTTGATAGCAGATAATTCCACTGATGGTGATTTTGCCCTGTGAATCACATAGACTTTGCATGCTTTGTAGTATATCCCAGTATTTAAAAATTCTGTTTATATCCATAGAGTTGTACTTAATGAAAAAATACAGTGGCTTGTTAGCGATGACTTAAATAAAGATGAAAATGAACTCATCCAAAATTCATTGAGTTTCTGCAGTGCACTAAACACAAGCAAGGCAAGAATGTGTATCAGAGTGACCAAATTATCCTTGTTTGCCCAGGACTGTTCCAGTTTTAGCATGAAAGCCCTGTACCCCATGGGAGCCCTAGTCAAGGTGGTCTTCTTATGTCCAATAAACTTTTGGTTCATTATAAAGATTCACTTTGATCCTTTTAAAAATCCCTCTTACTTTTATTTTTTTCATCCTTCCTCCACTAAACAAAAAGTATTTAAAGGATCATCAAATAAAATGTTCCTGAAATGTACACGAAGGAAATAAAGATGAGAGATATTTAGGTGACATTTATTTGGTAAAATGAGTGCTGTGGTCTCATACCTTTCCTTGAAGAGAGTAGCAAATTTGTCACTGAGTGTTAGTAGGTCCGTGACTCTTCGAGCCTCGTGTAGAAACTAGAGTGAAAATATTCCAGGCAAAAAGGCAAAAAATAATGGACAGTCCTGGGCACCCTATGATGGTATGGATTTGGACCACCCCTATCCTGAATGCCCTTCCCCAGCATTTTTTAAATGGCATCAACTCCTCTTTCATGAGGACATGATCCATTTAAATCCCCATTCTGTCTCTTACAACTGTGTGACCCTCACCACAATTCTGTTTTTCTTTCTGAACTGATTAAAGGCAGGAGGAGGGGCTTACGATACTTATAGATTTACTGTATGGCTTAAATGGCGTAACATTTCCTAGAGCATCTGTGTCTGGACAAAAGCATGTATTTGACAAATGTTAAATATTAGCATGGGATTCCACCCAGGTACTGCCTTCTCTTTGTGGCTCTCCCTAAATCCTGGTAAATTTGTCATTCCCCCCTCCCATGTCCATGATCTGGCATGGCAATTCCAGAACTTTTTTCTGCTGACTTCTTTATTTCTTGAAATGACACTGGTTTATTTCTATTTCTGCTACTTCAGAAGTATTCAAGCTTCTTGAGAAGATGTTTTCTATAGTGCCAGACACTTAGAAGAGACTCACTGCATTTTTGGCATGATCTACTGCAGAGTGGACAGAATAATGATGGCAGAGAGGGTCACCTAGGAAGTGAAGAATTCAGATCTTCCCTTGAATACTTGAGAAAATAATTGAGAATTAAACAAGGAGTCATTTTTTATCCAAACTTGCTTCTCTTTTACGCAATATGTGCATCAATTCATGCTGACTTTTTACTTCAAGGCTCATCCACTGGCTGCAGGACAGAGTCCATATTCTTTACTATTGGAGACATTCCCCAGAAAGTCCATGCCCTGCCATCCATACCACAACCACGCCCTGCCCCTTTACTTGGAGATCCCTCCATATGAACCATCTCACCTTCTCCATTTCCACCCTGCCAGCCTCCATTGCTTTTCCACCTAGTTAAGTCTTAGTTATCCTTCAAAACTCCGTTTCAGGATTACCATCTCTAATAAGACTTTTGTGACCTACCCTACCTCTCTCAGCCTAATTAAATATATCTTTTGTATATAGTACAAACATATCTTTTGTGCATAGTACCTCATGCAAAATTCTGCTATAATTTCTATCTCTCCTATACCTTCTATCTCTCCTATACTTGTCAGTTTCCCTTTGAGAGTGAAAGTTTATTCATAGGAGAAACAGCAACCCTAATTTCCATGTCTGGTATATAATAGATACAAAAATGTTTTTGAATAAATATCTTTGAACCTGAAGTTGGTAGCCATAGTGCATCTTAGATTTTATTTCAAAGGAGCTATATTTCTCCCAGAATGTGCAGAGTGAATCGCCACACTATAGATATGGCTTTCTAGCAAGGTTGTGCTATAGAGTTTATTGACTGCAGAGTTAAAGCTTGTTTGCTGGCAATGCACTAGGATTGCATCGAATGTGCTCATCCTCACAACTAGATGTCAACTACTGCTGTTTTTTTTTTTTTTTAAGAATTTATTTATTTATTTGACAGAGAGAGAGAGACAGCCAGCTAGAGAGGGAACACAAGCAGGGGGAGTGGGAGAGGAAGAAGCAGGCTCCCAGTGGAGGAGCCTGATGTGGGGCTCGATCCCAGAACCCTGGGATCATGGCCTGAGCCAAAGGCAGACGCTTAATGACTGAGCCACTGAGGCGCCCCAGGTGTCAACTATTGTCACGGTATGTTTCAGAGTTCCATGCTGGAGCTCTCACATGATGACACATACATTGCCTGGTTGGCAGAATTGTCCCCTTCTAAGTCAGTGACTCAGTGTTGGGAAGCTGGCTAACAACCAGCCGAGGCTTCTCTGCTTTCTTCTCACTTAAATTTAAGTTATACCTTCTTCAACTATGGTCAAACTTTCAACCTATGAAATATATGTATTTTTCTTTTAAACAGAATAGCTGCTTATTGACCTAAGTAAAGAAGACACCATACAGGGTACTGTGGCATAATTGTACCCTGACCAGGAAGCTGTTTGATCAGGGGAATGCTGAGTTCCTTTGTTATCATTTCTTCATCTGTAACAGATAAGATTTCCTACCTCAGTCTGCCGTTGAAGGAATGAAATCATAATACATATAAAACAGAATATATACTTTCTGCATTTCCAGAATTATATCTAGCATAAGTTATTGCTAAAGAGATATTTCTTTTTTCAGTTTTACACCAAATCCTTCCTTTGAAAAGAAAATATGAATTTGGGAGCATGTTTTTATGTTTGTTTCTTGAAGAAACTGAGATTGTTTCTTATAGTTTTCACACACTCTGGTCCTTCGGTTTGTCATTTGCCTGTGTGACGCTGCAAGAAAATAGTCACATAATATATGGTCACATAAAGGTATAAGGGTTCATTCTCTAATATCTCAAAGCCAATGATGGTTCAGACAATAGCCATGCTCATATCGTGATAGTTAAGCAGCAGGCGGCTAGCTGGTTGAGAACCCAAACTGAGATTGGCAGTTCTAAAACACCTCTCCCTCTGTTACAGCAAAGTTATAGGAAATAACATAAATGACAGGTAGGAAACCAAGGCAGTGACTTCTCTATGTCAGGGTGATCACACACACTCAAATTTTATCCCTGACGAGCGTGGATTTCTTTGTGGGTGCACTGGGCAGGTTGGGGCAGGGTGAGAAGTTGTGTATAGGCAGCTGCTTAACTTCCCAATGGGATAGCAAATGCTAAACTGCTTGTCCTGTATTCTTCTGCAAAGCTAATGAAAAGCTTATTGTGTTTCATGAGTGCTATCACTAGCATGAAACTTGTGGTGGTATTTGGATGAGGTTTTATGATGGGTACAGATTTGGAGATCTTGGGAAGCAGTTGGAAACCTTTCATGAAGGTGCGGTAGCAGGGATTTTATACTGTTCGATGGTGAGAGTAGGGATGCATGAGCATGCTGGAGAAGCAGTTTGGCTGGAGCGGAATGGTGATAGCTGTCCCAGTGAGACAATGTCAGGTGGATGCCTGGAGTGGAATGGTGATAGCTGTCCCAGTGAGACAATGTCAGGTGCATGAAGGGGACTGGGCTGAAGGAGTGGGATGGAGGACGGGATGTGGTGGGAGAGTAAGAAAGAGGGCCCACCATGAAAAAGGGATAAAAGCAGGAAACTGTAGGGTGATTTTCAAGAATCATATAGGAAAATCAATGGTGGTTAAATGGTAAGACCTTTTATTGGAAGATCTTGGTATCTGTTCTGAAGCCATTGAGAATTTTTTTCTTGGTTGTCTCTGATATGATGCATTGATAAACTTGTCTTTTTTCCCTGTAATTTTTAGATTTTAACTTGACTAATTCTATAGTTTCTCTGGTATGGATATATAAAGAGAATATAGTGAGGATTATTATCCTTGTTTTTTAATTCATAAATGACAATTTCATGCAATACTATGTTTTCACCCCAAATACTCTTACACTTCAATATCTATAGCTCATACTTATTTCTAAAGTTTTGAAGGTTAAAGGAGGCTTCTGATATTCTATTAAATAATTGAAAGTAAGAGAAACCCTGGGTTAGCAGTATCCTGGTGATTACCAAACACATGCTTTCTAAATCATCAGAGACGGCTGCTCTGAGTTTTCTTCTTTGATGGTAAATAAATGTGTTATGCATCTTACTATAGCTGCTCTAACGTTTGGATTAGTTTCCACACATCTTTTGGGCCAAGAGACCTAAAACAGAAGCAAGATTTTAGTCTACCCTTCATAATTAATTATCTGTATTTTAGAGGAAGTTCTTTCATCTCTCTGGGATTCCTTTTATTCATTTGTAAAGTAGGGATAGAATAAACCCTTAAAGTGAGAGATAATGGATGTAAAAGCCAAAATTTGCTTCTCAAGGATATTATATAGATATGCTGTCTGCAGGACAGTAGATATATCACTTTCCATCTTAAAATAAAGCCAATTCCACAATTTTCTTGAGTGATCTGCACACACTCACACACTCACACACGTAGAGATACATTATTTCTGACTAATTCACTTTGATGCTTTTTTATATTGAATATACTAGTTGGTTGATTTTCCCATTTATTTTTTTTAGATTAAACTTTTTAAAAGCATGAACTTTTTCTTCTTTCCTGAATATAAATCGGAGGCTTTTCTCTAGAAAAACTAATAGTTTGTAGATATTCATGAGGTTGGTTTAGTAATCTGCATGTAGAATTTGAGCTGGTATTTGGGATGTGTTTATGTCTTGCACTGTAACAATCTAATAAAAAAATTTAATAGGACATCATAAGTGAAGGTATGGCTTTTTAAGAAATCATGAAATTTATGAACAAACTGAATTTTAATTTTTATAATAACATTTCTCCTTTTTATACCAACACTTTTGAATCCTATAATGTGCTCATATCTGGATTATAAAGAGGAGGACATGCTTTCCCTCAAGACTTGTCGTTTTAAGCAAATATTTATTTGGCTTGTGTCTAAAATGAGACTCCTGAAGCACCGTCCCAATCTCTAAATATGGAGTCTTCTAGCCCATTCTTAGCTTTCCTCATTACTCTGAACTTAAAGATTTCTAGGTAGCCTGATGGGGACTAGGAAACTAGAAAGTGGATAAAATAATACTGGGCATAATTTAGAGTAAATCAGTTGGGTACATTATTTAGTTGCTTTAAAGACAGGATCAACTCTGTGAATTAGATGGATTTTTGTAAGAGCCAGGTTGTATGTGTGTTTCTTTGCTTAGGACTAAGACATAGCAATGTTGAAATAATTATTTTATTACCTCTCTGTGAAAAGAAAGGGACGGGATCTTTCTTGACCATAAGAGAATAAACTTAATTGAAGGCTTTTTTTTAAAGATAATATGAACAAAAAGTCATAAATAAAGATTTAAGTCAACTATTAATTGTCATCTTAGATACCCAGACATAATCGCAGTCGGGGTCATAGGATTTTTGAGAAGAAAATAGGACAAAAAAATCAAATGAATTTCTGTTCAGGTTTTAATTATTTTGCCCATGACTCGATGGCGTGATGCTGGATTTTATTTCTTTTTATTTTGGAGAAGGAATCTGAAGGGAAATAAATTATTTGGTTTTGATGTTCCTCAGCAGACAATTCTGCAGGTAGCTTACCACTTTTCACTTCAACATTTGCTCTGTTTGGGGTGAACAGAATTAAAAATATTTCTTGTAGACATATGGAGAGTAGGTGTGAAGCAATTCTCACTCTATTAACACATTTCTTGACAGCATCTCACATTGGTCAAGAAACAGTAGCATTTTTCAAGGAGCTGAGAAGTGTATAACCCGGAGGTGATACGTGTTCTAGAGATGGTTCAGGCAAAGCCCAGAGCTTCTCTTTAAATAACTTGGATTGCTGTCAAAAGAGTTTGACTGAAGGGACTAACTGGAAGTAGATAGCTTTAACCAATTTATGTTCAGTTAAAAAAAAAAAAAAAAGATTCCCACCGTGAAGTAATACAAGTATTTAGAAGCTGAATTAGGAGGATGAGTTTGTCAAAGGCAGAATTTGGTAAAAATGTGATCTCTGATGCAATGGACATCTTTTACATAGTGAAATGCAATATCCGAGTTGGGGAAATAAATTGCTCTGGCCTCTGTTTCTCCTACTTTCACCTTTTTGTGCATCTGACATTGTGGCCTAAAAAGACACAAGGCAGAAAATATTCCCACCCAACAGATTATTCTGCTGCTGGATTTTTTTTTTAATGTGTTTTTTCTTCTTGAAGACTCTCAAATATTTTCTGAAAGTAACCAGGATAGCTTTTACAGGTATATGGAATATATTTTCTTATCAAATCTTATAAATGTTTTGGTATGAAAACTGACTCTGAAGAGATTAGATTTGGTAAAATATAATATAGCTGTAGATGGGTAATTTTGCACATAAAATGGCTACATATTGGTAAAGATAGAAATGGAAAAAGTGAACCATTTACCAAAATTGTATCCCTCTTGCATTTGGATGTGTGTTGTCACTGATTTTGTGGAGAAAAAAAATCTCTGGACTTCTTTCAGTGAGTCATGTCTATAAGACTAAATGTTTATGAGACTTTTGTCTCATATGAGGTTTTGTCTCTGTTGTCTCTTATGAGACTTTTGTCCACCAGTTCATATAAATTTATGTATATAAAATAACATATAACTATATAACATATAACTTTTCTTTTCAAAGAAAAACATAGTTGTTCTTTATGTAGCTTTGTAAAAGTGGCTTGGAGCAAACTGTCCCAAAAAACCCATTGGATTAAAAACAGCTGGATAATTCAGACTGTTTTACTTATTTTTATTGAAGAGGGAAAGAGGGTAGGTACAATCACATATACTCTATGGATTTGAGGATAAGGAAGCAGTTAGCAAGAGACACGCTGATGGAGTGTCTTTAGGGATGGCTAAATGGTAAAGGAAAACAGAATCTGCTTTTACATGAGCTCAATAAATTGTTAGAGAAATACAGCACATGTATATGCACTTAAAAGGAAATCCCTAAAATTGCAACTTTGGCTGTGACTTTCATCAGAAAAAAGTGACTTGTTATGTGAGATGAATGGGAACTCATTAAACTGAGGTTTACCTAGGATTTCGAATTTTTCCCCCTTTGCCTTGTTTTTGTTATTGGGATATTGGATGATATATTCATTTAAATAACCTTTGTAGGAGGGCCTGCGTAGTGCAGTCAGTTGAGAGTCCGACTCTTGGTTTCAGCTCAGGTTATGATCTTGGGGTCCTGGGATCAGCCCCGTGTTGGGCTCTGCATTCAGCCTGAAGTCTGGGATTCTCTTTCCCTCTCCCTCTGCTCCTCTTGCTCATGCTCTTTCTCTCCCTCTCTCAAATAAATAAATAAATCTTAAAAAAAAATTCCCTTTGCATCTTAGTAATTAGTATTAAATGTGTTTGGACTCCTAACCTATCCCAGAATCATGGCTCTGAGATGAGAGGCAGGAATAGTGAAGAGAGGAAGGGGAAGGAATAGAAAGAACTTGCCTTCTATTCTTAACAAATTTCTTATGTCCAGTAGGTTAATGTTTTCTTAAGTAGTGTTCTATTTGATCCTTGGTAGGTTAATAATAACAGCTATATACCTTATAACAAACATCTTATTCTGATCTTTAAGTCCCAACCATTTTTTCTAATCTTTTGATTAAAACTTTATTATTTTCAAATTACGATTGATTTTAAAATTCTGGTAACATGGAAATGTACGAAAAAGCAAGTGTCAATCATTCAACAACATGCTACATAGAAACAAACATTCTTTACCTTAAAGTGAATATCTTTCCTGTTACTTTAATTTAGATTATTGTTTTTAACTGAGGTTTCTAACTTACTTAGAATAATACTATATTAAACTAGTAGGCAAAGAGCATTAAAACAATGGAATAGAACAGAAAATTCATTGCATATGACATGGGTAAGTGTATCAATGAAACTTAATTGTGTGTGTGTGTGTATGTGCTCCTTGATGTAAATTTTGTTTTGTCCTGTAGTTCATAGTCAAATATATTTGAAAGCTAATGACTTGGACAATGGGTTCAATGGATAAAGACAACCTTAATCCAAGAGAGAAGAACTGGAGACTATTGCTATGTATAATTACAGTGGAAAATGAAACAAGATCAAGGACCAGGAAAGAAAGAGAATCCATGTTGATAATCTCAACGTTCAAAATTTTAAAATATGTACTTTATAATGGGGATATGCAGTGACTAATATAAGATAAACATAGAGGTTAAGGAGTCGGAAAATGTGGACTTAATGTCAGTTGCATCTTCTACTAGGGAGAGCTTTGGTGAGCTGCATAAACTTCGGAATTATAGTTGCTTTATCTTTAAAAGACATTGAAAACATTTCTTATAACCTGTTCTGTGTGCCTCAGGATTGTAACTAGGATGAAACAAATTAATCTATTTGAAAACATTTTGTAAAATATAAAGTAGCAAATAAATGAATGACATATTATTTAATTTATTCTAGGATTTACCTATTGCCTGAGCAGGCAAGGGACTTCATAAAATGACACTGTGTAAACCTATTACACTTTTTTTTTTATTCTAAATTTTGCATCCATATAAAGAAATCATGGAAGCAAGGTTAATTGTTAAAATTGAACAATAGCTGCATTACAGACATCCAAGTGAGAAACAAGTGATTGTCTGAGAAGGGTTGCCTAATAGGATGTACTCCAAGATTAAAAGTGCAAGCACAATGAGGAAACATACAACCTGAACTGGAAAGATTGAGATCAGATGACTTGGACGGCTGATGGCAGAGGCAGTTTGATAAAAGGCAAGCAAGATAAAAGATCGCAGAATCAAAGCAGGAACTGTTTATTCTCAAAGATGAGGTGCAATGGCATTTGGAGCATGAAGGATGTGGTTGTTATATATATAAAAAAAAATCTATAAAGGCCTCTAAGCCAACAGTGTTGTTGTAGGACAAGAGTGAAACAAGTCAGTGAGTTTTATTGTAAGAGGTTTGGAAAAGAAAATCAATGTTTTCTTTATCAAGGGCTGGTTCTCCCTCCTTTGAATTCTGCGTGAGGTACTAGTCATATATATAAACTCTACCCAGGTTTGTAAGAAGGAGATCAGGCTTCAAGTATGGTGTGGGTGAAAAGTGGAGAAAGTTTCAGTTTTTTCTCCACTCAAAGTGACCATTGCCCTGACTAGATGGAATTTTGGAAATCAAGTAGCCACAGCTAAATTAGACCATATTTAGTAACTTTGAAAGGAAGATTCAGAATGCAAAAAGCCACGAAGTGTTTAAGAAGTTTCGATTCAAAATGCTTTGGAGAGTAAAACTCAGGGTTTGTAAACAGGCAGAAAGAGAAGTTTATTATTTTCATGGTTAAGAAAAAATATTCCCTGGTGAATCAAAACCCAGCCAATGTGTTACTGAAATGATGTGGCCATTTTATAATAGCCATAGTATCAGAAGAAAAGTATTCAGAAAGGCATTGTTTTCAAGAAATAGTTTTAAGAACTACTATAAGTTTTAAGAACTACTATAAACCATTTAAGTCACTAATATAAATATTATTATAATGATGTATCAAAAATAGCTCATTTATCGAGCATCTTCTGTGTATAAAATTTGCAAAAGTACTTTACATATACTAGTTCTATTTATCAAAACAACATGGGGAGCTTATTACAATCATTTTACAAACAAGAGACCTAAGGCTGGACCCAGGAGGTGTATGTGGCTTGCTTAGGTTCACAGCTGGATTCTGCAAATGTCCAAGCAAGTAATCAACACTTCTTTATGTCCAAGGACTTTTTCCCCCTTCTTTTCCCCCTTGTGCTCCCCTTCTTCTATATGACCTACTTTCAAAGACAGAAACTCATGACCTCATAAAGAAAGGAGAAACCAGTATATGGAAAAGGTGCAAGGTTGAGAGACAGAAACCTTGAATGCTAGTTTTGCCTCTTTCTTTAGCTAATGTTTAATTTGGGAAGTTCTGTAATTTCCCTACAAGACTGACAACTAAGTGTGATGCCCTGTGCTCCTGAGCAGTGCAAGTGTATAGTTCTGGAAAAGGCTTTTTGAATCATCACATGCAAAAATTTATATTTCTAAAACAGGATTTCATGAGGAAAATATGACCCTGTTTATCAAGCCTTAAAGTTAAGATAACTCAGAACTTCTGGCTCCAGGTTTATGACAAATAAAAAGGGAAACCCTCCAGAATCAAACACTCTAGGACTTAGAAATACTGCATAAATAACATTTTTAAAGCACATACCATACATTTAATACCTTTAGCCTCAATTCCAAAATTTGGCATACATATTAAAATAGAAATTAATTGCCCTACTTATTAAAGAATTACTTTGTAAAGTAATTCTTTATAAAGTAATTCATACAAAGTATAAAATTTTGTTAAAATTTATCAAGACTTCAAGTGATTTGGCTACAGATATTTACAATACATACATTTAAACAATGTGTTAACTGATACAGTTAAATATAATTTGAGGAAAAGACAGCACATGAGTCAAAAAAAAAATTCCTGTAAGCTTTCATAATCTGAAACAAACTGCAAAATGAGGTGACCAGATGTACCAATAAGGGGCAATGGCTTTGTAATGAAGATCTAAAGAGAGCTGTGGAAATATTCTTATAAAAGAGTTGGTAGATTTCATTCCAAATATTACGAGATGCTCAAGTTTAAGAAGCTTAGCAAATCAACTAAATTTTACTTGAGTTAGATAAGAAAGAAGAAATGTAGGAAGGGAGGAAGGATGGGAGGGAGGAAGGAAGAGAAAGAAAGAAAATACAATTCTTCAAGTGCCAAAGGCCAAGAAAGAAATGAAAACCAGAGCAACTTGAACTTGAGCAACCACAGAGGAATCTGAAGATAGGCACGTAATGCTGACACAACATTGTGATCTTTCAAACCCCAAAGACAAAGAAAACATTTTAAAAGCAAACAGAAAATAATGGCGGTTTATCCTTAAGAAGCAGTAATGAGACTGACAACAGGCATATCAAGACCATCAATTTAAGACACAGAGGCAAGGCTATACTCTCCTCAAAAGGTCATAAGAAGTAGGAAGATCGGTAGGAGAAGAAAAGGAAGAAGAAAGGGGGGGGTAAACAGAAGGCGGAATGAACCATGAGAGACTATGGACTCTGGGAAACAAACTGAGGGCTTCAGAGGGGAGGAGGGTGGGGGATCGGGATAGGCTGGGGATGGGTATAAAGGAGGGCACATATTGCGTGGTGCACTGGACGTTATACGCAAACAATGAATCATGGAACACTACATCAAAAACTAGAGATGTACTGTATGGTGACTAACATAATAAAAAATTATTATTAAAAAAAAAGGTCAAGAAAACAAAATAAATATGTCTACAACACCCAGCAGAACTGTTGTTCAAAGAACAAGTATTATCTTTAAAAGTTATTATTTATTTAAAAAAATTATTAGAAAAAGCAGACACTAGAATAAGGATTCATTTGAAAGTGATTTGTTAGGAAGTATTGCTAGAAAAATTTGATAGGACTAGTAATGAAAGGAAAATTGAAATTTTTAAATAAATAGTGCTGGAGAATCAAGTAGCCATATAAACAACAATAATTATTTTTAATCTAGAGAGTATGTGCCTAAATATGAAGGTTAAAAAGCTTCTAGAAGAAAATATAGGAAATTTCTTTACATCTTTGGGTAATTTTCTTAAACAGAACACAAAATGCACTAACTGTAAAAACCGAGTTTAATACATTGGACTTAATTAAAGCAAGAGCATCTGTTCACCAAAAGAAACCATCAATCAAATGAAAATGTAAGCTACACACTAGGAAAAAAGTGTTTTCAGCATATACATCTAATGAAGAATATGTAAAACTCTCCAAAAACAGCTTACAAAAATAAAACCATTATTTTTCTAGGGCCTTCTTTAACATGGGGCATTCATCTTTGTTATCTCCTGATATACTGTGTAATTTAGATCTTCTTTGCTAAAATTTATTTGGAAGATCACACAGAGCTACAAGTGCAGGTGGGAAAGATACACTTTATTTTTTATTTTGGCCATATGTCCAGATAATACTCAAGATGTTCTTACTACAAAATTCAGGGGATGTGTATAGAGCTAGGCAGGTAGCAATCCTTGAAATACAATTTTGATGTACACAGTGTGACTACTATGTTATTCAATAACTTTACTGAAGATAACTTTTAGGCTGTGCGTTTTTTTTTTTTCCCCCAAAGTTCTGGATGTGGGAGAGGCTTAGAAATTAAAAGCTAAATAAACCAGGGGCCCCTGGTGGCTCAGTCAGTTAAGGGTCTGCCTTCAGCTCAGGTCATGATCTCGGGATTCTGGGATTAAGCCTTGCATCAGCCTCCCTGCTCAGCGGGGAGTCTGTTCTCCCTCTTCCCCACCCCATGCTCTCTCTCTCTCTCTCAATGAATAAATAAAATCTTAAAAAAAAAAAGCTAAATAACACATTGCCCCTGTTTTCAAGGAGCTGATAGTCTAGTAGGGGAGGGTGAAATGCATAAATAATCTTAACATTTTTTAAAATTAAAGTGTATTCGATATTTGAGTTCATATTTGGAAAGAGTTTTGAATAACTTCATTAAGAAAGATATTTTAAGGTAGAGGAAACTCATGTATGCATTCATAAAGCTGGAATATTTTTCCCTCTTCCTGAAACTACGTGAAACTCAGAGTGGTGAGATTATGTAAAAATAAACCTACGAGTATGAAGAATAGGAAAAAAGACCATTCAAAAGGATTGTAGAAGTTGGAAAATGCATAGATGAGTACAAAATAATATGGTGGACCTCAAACCACTGAACTCTAAACCAACAATGGGGATACTTGAGAACCAACTAGACTTACACTGCAGAACTACCAGAAGGCTCAAGGATTCACAGTGCCAGATAGCTTTCACAAGTGGGACGAAAAGCTGAGCGTAGTAGGAATGGTCAAAAGTTGATGATAGAAGTTGCATCCCCATATCTTTGCCACCGTTCTGTATAGCCCGATGCCTACGCTCTCTATTGCTTTAAAGGACTAAATGTTTAGGCTCTGGAGAAAGTAAAATGGAATGTTTCTGGAGTGGATGGCAGACCAGCTATGAATAGGTTGCTGGATGATAATAACACAAATTCCAGTTGGTTCTCTCTGGACAGAGCATTTCCCAATAAACCGATGGATACTAGAGCAAAACTAAATTCTTCATAGAGGAATAATCCCACTGACTGGTCACTCTCAATCATCTTCGTAATCTCCCACTTCTAAATCTGAGAATACAGCCTGGGATAAGCACACAAGTGAGGAAAGCCTCTCTATGAAAGATAAAATCCACACACAGGAAAAAAAATCTATTTGGAAGAAAAAGTCTACTTATGAAGATGAAACTTAAAAAAAATTGACATCTTCAGGAGCAGATGATCTTATAAACAGGTAACAAGAAAACAAAACAGAAAATAATAAGAAACTCTTTGAAAAATATTTGGAAAAAATGAGAAGCTTAGTGCAAAGGCTAGAGTATAAAGTTGTAGACTATACCAAAAAGTCGAGCTACCTGAAAAATAGCTAGATAGATGATAGATAGATAGGTGATAGATGATAGAAAATAGGAAATATAGAACCAGTCCAGAAGGTTCAAAATGAATAAGCACATTTCAAAGCAAGCAAGCAAACAAACAAGTAAAGGAGTGAAGAAGAAATAATAGTCAACAAAACAAGAGAAGAAAATGTTAAGGTAAAAGAAAAACCATTTATTTCCAGACTGAAATATTTGAATATGGAATATTGAAAGAGACCAAGAGCTCAAAACAAAATTAGAAATGAGACCCACACAAATATATAATGATGAAATTTCAAAACTTTGAGGCCAAGAGAAGATATTATCAGCTGAAAATGGCAGAAGGGTATAAAACAACTATAATCATAACAACAAAATAATTCACATAAAATGGTTAGGAATGAAAAGGATGTTAAGTTAAAAGCTTGGAGGTGATCTACACTTCAAAAATTGGAAGTAAAAAGATACTCATTCTAGAATTCTATTCCCAATGAAATTATCAATCCAGCATGAGGGTAGAATACTTACTTCCAGACATATACATTTAAAATCTAACTCTATCTCTATATCTAAACCTATACTTGTACTTGTATCTATCTGTCTCGCAGTTATCCTTCATTGGGAAACTATTCTAGATGTTTTAAACCAAAACAAAGGAGTAAAACAATAAAGAGAAAGGGATAGAATACAGGAAATTGGTCTTTTATTTTTTATTTTTATTTATTTGTTTATCTTTTGAGAGAGGGGAGGGGGCAAAGGGAGAGGGAGAGAGAAAATCTTAAGCAGGTTCCACACCCAGCAGGAAACCTGATGCAGGGGTTGATCTCACAACCCTGAAATAATGACCTGAGCCAAAATCAAGAGACAGATGCTTAACCAACTGAGCCACCCAGGCACCTGGGAAATTGGTCTTATAATATAGAAAAAGCAAGTAAAAAGAATCTCCAGAACAAAGGTGAAAAAAGATACCTGAATGAGCACTGTGAACTACCCTTAGCAAGCAGCCTACCAGGATTATGTGCATCAGGTAACACCCACGTGAGTTTCCTATAAGAAGGATAGGATGCCTGTGTTGTTAGAGAAAACAATTGGACAGTAGACAGTGTGGGATTGACAACCAATGTGGTTTAATTATGTATAACTTTACATAGACATCATTATATTAATACGGAGCAAATATGAAATCATTGTATAGCTCTGTTGTGAGGTTGGGGGCATGGAAAGGATGGGCATGTGTGATGGGTGGAGGAAGAGAAAAAAGCTAAAACCTCGTTCTCCATCATAGGACATCAACGGATCATGCTTAAAATTGTTAAATAGCAATATAGGCATGCTATATTGAAAAAATAAAGGTAAATATCATGAGAATTAGAATCTAACAGAATCAAAGTGATTGTCTTTGGGGAGGGGAAATCAAGATGGCAGATGCATGACAATTATTATTCCTCAAAACAAACATTGTTAAACTATTTAACTGGGAATTACATACATGTACGACTTTGTTACAAAGTAAAAATTAAAACAAAAAACACATTTCAGAAATAGCTTTAGTAATGCCTGTTAATTAGCAAGAGATGGCATAACATGGGAGAAAGTATGCTAGTTTGCCAGCAAGATACCACCAAGCTCAAATACCACTTTCACTGCTATCTGTGTAGTGATGAATAAAATGACATAATTCAGCCAGTATTCCCTGAATACTGGACACCTTATAAAGTTATCATTCTCATCACCTCTTGTCTTCATAACACCATTAAATAATTACCATTATTGCCCATATGTTTCAGAGAAAATATGGGCCTTTAGAGAAAATTTTTTTCCCAGTTAAAAATTATTTGTTTTAATTGAAGAGTTGATACACAATGTTACATCAGCTTTAGGTGTACAACGTAGTGATTTGACAACTCCATACATTATGCTATGCTTACCCACAAGTGTAGCTAATGTCTATCACCATACCATTGACTGTATATTGTGTTATCCACACTTACAAAGTTAGGAAGGGAGAGTTTCAGGCCAAATTGGGCCCCTATGTTTCTGAATATAAAACTCTATAATTGTCTGGAAAAGTTAAATGTGTTGCGTTCGCTTGGGTTTTTCTCGAAACAGACTCCAGACAAGGATTTGAGTATGTGTGGTCAGGAGAGGAACAAGGATACATGATAGGGAAGGGATGGCAGGCAGCCAGCAAAGGATATTATTAGCCAACAGCCATAGTGGGTTGACCACCGCAGCTTAATCTTTCTGGGGAGATCTTAGGATCCAGGGGATAAGACTTGCTTCAGAAGTTTCCCACAGGACGGTCCAGAGAGAAGGAGAATTTCATATAAAATTCCAGCTGTCAATGGTTGAGAGTTTCTAGGGAGAGGGGGTTGTTAATTCCCTAGAATTTCTGAACAGGAAGATTTTGGTGACCAAACAGCCTTTAGAGAAAAAACCCCAAAAAACCCAAACCCTAAACAAATCAAACACACAAACAAAAAACATGAAAAGAAAAAGGAAAAGCAAGGCAGGGGTTTTGGCAGTTGAAAGTCAGACTGGAGATTTCTTACATGATAAGGACCTGGGGACATAGGCAAGGAACTAATAGCATTTTTCAGAGGCCCCTAACAAATAACCCCAAAACTCAGTTGATTAACAAAATAGAAGTGTGTTTCTTATTCCCATCATAATTTAACACAGTAGGGAGGAGAGGAGGTGCATTTGGCTTCTAAGTCACAGTCATTCATAGCCCAGCTCTCTTCCATTTAGGTGTTCTGCAATCTTTTGTTTTTAGTCTTCTGGACTCAATGCAGCTAGCTAGCCCGTGAGCCAAGAGAAGGTGAAGGTCTTTGGCAGGAAGATTTATGAGCAAGTTCTCTAAGTACCCCAGCACTTCTGCCTACATACCTGTGGCCAAAACTCAACCACAAGATAGAATCTTATTGTCCCCAGGAAGCATTAGAAATGTAGTCTAAATGTTTGCCCCAGAAGAAAAAGAAAACTCACATTTGATGAGAATCAATCACAGTCATCAAATAATTATTACACCATACTACTCACATAAGCTCACCTTGAAAAGCCTAATAAACATATATGTGCACACACACACACACACACACACACACACAAATATACGTATATCTATTGCTGTACCTGGCAATTGCAAGCTATTCAGTAGAATTCTGCCCTTATAGAAACCATTTTTACACATACTCATCATTTATAAAAAAATTCCTATTAGAAGTAAAAACATTGAATTTGAATTTTACTGGATTGCATTTACCTTAGGACAAGGTAACTCATAGGTTTCATTTACCTTAATTCATTCAGCAAATTAAGCTATAGTATTCTATAAAGGGATTTATCTTCCACATAAACAAAATTTTATTTGCCATTTTAACTTAAAAAATTGACAAAATATTATTGCACACATTTATTTCTCCTAAACATTAAAGAAAAATTAAAAATATGTGTTAGCCTGAATATTTTGAAGAGTGGTTCTGTGAACATTTTAAAATGCTCTGAATACATCAGCAGAGACATGTTTCCCTGTACTGAAAGTGCTCCTGTATGGGAGGCCATTTTCACATTGCATAGAACTTATGCATATTTTGACTGCCGCTATTGAATTCACCTTGTTGTGCTGAAAGCCTTGTGTGTTTGAGTATAAAAATACCTGAATTTCAGCGAACTAAAGTATTGACCTGGAATGTTTTTTACTAAGTTGGGGATATAATAAAAAAAATAAAAATATGTACAAACCATAACAGACCCTTGCAATACTACAATTGTAAAGTTAATTTAAAAGAGCAGGAAGATGGGACTGTATAAGGTGTAGAAAAATCACATAATATTAACTTCCTGATTTGGCTACCAGATAAGCAAGTTGCACAAATGGAACTTTTATTTACACCAAATTCCTCCTCCTTTTCTTTCAATAGAGAGGAGAGAGAGAGAGAGGAGAGAGAGATCGATCCAGAAGAGGGTAAAGGATAGAAATATAGAAATTGGGCCTGTATCATACCTCAGTGAATTGTTTTTTTCCTGTCTTATGAAAAAAAGAGGCCAGACAGAGTGAATATACAATTTTCTCTTTGGAGACAATCTACTTTACTACTCTCCTATGAAGGTCTAGCTCTGGAAATGAGTGTGGATACAATTGCTACAATCAAACGCAATATTTTTCTAGACCAATGAGCTATCAGGCCAACATCTGAGTACCTAGTAGGGTGAATATTATTATTATTACACCATGATGTAATATAGCTGGGCAATTGGATTGTGGTTGGAACACTATGTGTGTTCATTTATTTGGATGACCTAGACTAGTGATGCTCAATCAGGGGTGATTATTTTTCCCCCATGGGAAATTTCTGGAGACACTTTTGGTTGCTAAACTATAAGGGGTTGCTTCTGGGATCTAGCAGGTTGAAGCCAGGGTTACCACTAATCATCCTACAATACACAGGACAGTTCCTCACAACAAAGACTTATCTGGCCACAAGCATGTATAATGCAGAAGTTGAGAAACACAGACATAACCCTTTCCTTTCCTACACATCATACCTGAAAAGAGTCTCTACTTCACATAAGGATTAAAAATCAGAGTCAAGCACCAATTTCTCAGGTCCTACTTCGGTTATAAAGTAGTTGATAACTGATTATCCATTGAAATTATAGTTCATTTCTCCCATGCTCTAATCCCTGCCATTGGGAACAAATTACCTATCACCAAATTCTCTTTTGTTTTGCTCTGTTTATTTTGGACCATCAATTTCCACATACTCTCTATGCTTGACCTTCCTGGCTGCAACCCCTCGCACAGGTGTGCTGGCCCCATGTACTACCCGCTGGACCATCAACCCTTCAAAGTCAGACACGAGCCAGTGGAGTGAAGGCCCTGTGTGGGAAATGCAAGCATTCATTTCTCCACGGCCCTCCCCGAAGTTCTTGCAGCTAATTTCACTCCATCAAGCAGCCATGGTCATGGGAGGATGGAAGAGACATCAGACAGGCCAGATGGCCATGCCTTTTCCTCGAGTTTCGGTTGTTGCTTCCTGCTCTTCTTCCTATTGCTCCATCACTTGGCTTGAAAGTCCCACCAGGGTCTCGGATTTGGCTGGCTGTGTAATGCTTCAGTTCCCCTGTGAATGATGAGCTTGTTATTCAGTCTTAATGTTTCCTATGAACAATAGTGCCTTGTAAACTGGGCAGATCATCAAGTTCGAAGTCTGGTCTAAAACTACATGGAACTAACCTATTTCAAGAGTCTTCTTTGTGTTACTGAGAACCTGGAAACTATCGGTTCAGGAATTATCTTCTCTGTTTTGATGTACTGTAAAATTATATATATTTCGACTAGTTGCTTCCCCTTGTTGAGGTCAACAGCCATGAAACTTTCTGGAAAGTCGTTTCAAAGGTGGGGAGAACTTGTTTAATCATATTTGCATTCAAATCATTACATAAACACAGCTCAGGCTTATATCATCTAGAAAGTCACATCAGAAAAGCAACCCTGAGAACTGGAGTTTGATCATTTGAGGGGGTAATATATTGAAAGAGAAACAAGATGTGGGCTTTGAAGTCAGACAGTGCTGACTTCACATCATACCTCTGTCACTACGTCGGCCTCTATAATCTGGGGAAGGCTAGTTAAACTTTCTGAGCTTCACCTTCTTCACCTGTAAAATGGGAGGCTAACTCCAAACTCATAGCGTTACAAGGATTATAGTCTTGCAAGGTTTACAGTGTGTGTGTGTATATAATATTTATTTATGCGTATCTGAGCCTGTGTATATAAATCCATCCACAATATTTATCTACATAACTATACACATATATGCATGTATGTATACACACACACACACACACACACACACACACATCTCCTGGTATCGTACAGATGCCTCCAAAACATGTTAGTTCATTCTCACTTCTGGAACAGAGCAAGGTACTTTCTGTAGGCACTGGATTAGAAGAAAGACTTAAGAAAAACCCCAATTTCAAGCCTTGATCTTTTCCTTCCTAGCTGTGTGAATTTAGACAGTCAGCAAACTTCTCTGGGACACAATTTCCTGAGTAGTAAAATGAGGCTACTGGAACATTAAATGGTGTCAGACCATTGCATACTTTTAGACGACTAACCATGGGGCTATATCCCCAAATTGAAGCTCACTTAGAAACCCACTATGTAAAAGAGATAATTTGTGGAATTCTCTAATTCAAGGGGGATTGACAAAGGCTCCTCTGTGGGTTCGGCACAGTACAATTTGGAAATCATTAAGTCTTACGACCCTCAAGGGTCTTTCAATTCCAAAATACTCAAGTAACAAGTCTTAGCTCAGATGTGGTCCTACTTACAGATAAGGATTGATTAATATTTCATTCTAACTTGACCAGTTGAAGTTGTATATGACACATGCTATTTCAGAAGGTGAAATGCCTAAATGTTGGGTATGACCTCAACTGTAGAAGTTCAGGGACTATGCTTCTGGCATGATTCAAGCCAATTGCTAGCCGTAAAAATCCTACAGGCTAATACACATAGAATTCCTTTGAGAAGTCTAATTCTCTGTGCTTATGCATACATATGAGTGTTCTTATTATTTCTCACTTCCTCCAACCCCACATTATTCCCCTGACCTTAAGGAAGCGCTTCTGCTTGATTGCAAAAACAAAACAAAAATAATAACAGCAACAAAACCACATTGGGTTTTACTATGGGCTGAATTACACATCCACCCTCCAAATTTATACGTTGAAGCCTTAAACCCAAGTGCCTCAACATTTTGGAGATAGGACCTCTAAAAAAGGTAATTAAATTAAAGTGAGACCATTAGAGTGTGCCTTAATCTAATCTGACTGGGGTCCTTACAAGAAGAGAACATTTGGCCATGCGAAAAGAGACACCAAGGACGTGTGTGCACAGAGAAAGAACCATAGGAGACCCGAGAGACAGTGGCTATCTGGAAGCTAAGGAGATCGGCCTAGAAGAAACGAATCCAGCCATCTTGGACTTCCAGCATCCGGAACTGTGAGAAAATACATTTCTGTGGTTTAAGTCGCCTGGTCTATGGTAGTTTACGACATCACTAGTAAAGTAACACAAGTTTCATGTGCCACTTTAAAACACTGCTTTAGGGTATCCAGAGTGACATTTTCAAAGGGACAACTTCTAGTGGGAGTTCTTAGATATAAAATTAGAACTTAAAATTCAGAATGGATTAATATCGAAGTCACTTAATGTGTTGTTCCTCCACATCACTGTTTGTTTTCGTTGTAGTTCTTCACCACAATCTGAAATTTGATTCTTTTTTACTTTCTACAGCTCCACCAAACTAGAATATAATCTTAATGAAGGCAGGGAGTGTGCAGTTTGTTCAATATTCCATCACCAACTATCAGGAGAGCACCTGGAGTAAAATAAGAGTTCAATACAAAATTGACAAGGGGCGCCTGGGTGGCCCAGTCGGTTAGGTGTCTGCCTGTGGCTCAGGTCATGATCCCGGGGTTCTGGGATAGAGCTCGGCATGGGGTTCCCTGCTCAGCGGGAGTCTGCTTCTCCCTCTCCCTCTTCCCCTCCTCCCACTCATGCTCTCTCTTCTCTCTCAAATAAATGAATAAAATGTTTTTAAAAAATTGTCAAATTATCATTAGATTAAATCGTAGAGCTTTGAGTAATTTATCATCATAGATTGGTAGGAATGACACGATTTACTTCATCATGAACCAGCTAAGCACTAAAGCAATCACAATACAACCACCGGCAGCTTTCAATTATTTATGATGGTAGAGAGTCAACTATAATATTCTGCCTTACACAAACAAGAGAAGATTTGGAAGGGTTAACAATGGTGGAAATGTGTTTTGATATTCTTTCAAAATGCAGTGTGTTTACCACACATTTGTGAAGTGTGAAATTCAAGGCCATTGCCTGAAAAACCCAAAAGCACTTTAGGGTTTTTATAAAGACGTCTGAGTTTTGGTAAACATTTTTGTGCAGTCTCTAGAGACATTGTTTAACTTAAGTTATAAGTGACCTTTAGACCCAACAAACATGTCTCAAGGAGTGTATTTTAGTTTATTTGGAGTGGAAAGTAAATGAGTGATAAATTTTGTTTATTTTTCAGCTGTGAGAGAAATGCAAGTTCATAGCATGGCGTTGTTAATTGGCTGGTAAAAATTTAGACTGGGTGTTCAAAGAATTAATGTTTCAGCAAGCATTCAATATATCAAAATGTGTCTATTTTTGAGAAGCTGAGTTTAAAACCTTCCAAGTACATAAATTACTGGTAAAAGCAATTATGAACTTCTGCTTTTGTCTTTGTAAGACAAAAGACTTCTAGTGACAAATTTTGAAAACTAATTCATGGACTTCATAAACTGAATTGCATTTGGCAGTATACATTGTATTCTGTTCATTGCATAGTTAGCATATATATTTTAATTATTTTTTTAAATGGGTTATTTTATTCAATAACCTAATCATGATTTTTTGGGTCTTCTATTTTAATTATTTTTATTGTGTTGCTCTTTCTCATTAAATTTTCTGTGTAACAGTTCAAAGCATGGTTTCAAATTTTGGCAGGCTGCAGTTGTAATCTCAATCCTACCACTTGCTAATTGTATGACCTTTCTAAGCCTCAATTTTCTTATTGTTATATATTATAATAGTGCATATATTTCAGTTACCCTGAAGAATAAATTAATATAACATGTAACATTGATATTACTTGGCACATATTATATATTCAAAACATTGTAACTATTTTTATTTTTGTAGAAGTTTCATTTGTGTGTGTGTGTGTGTGTGTGTGTGTGTAAGAGAGAGAGAAAAAGAGAGAGAGAAAAGAGAGAAAGAGAGTTACTTACAGGCTTAGTCTAGACATTTGGGTAACCCCAATGTTTAATTTGTTTTATTTCAAGACTTTGATAATTTACTCTTCATGAAACTAATGTTTTAGGTGATAATTTACAAATCATTCCATTTTTAGATGATTGCATAATATTTTTCATGGCTACTAAAAGAATAACTTGTCTGTACCTGTAAGTAAACAGCACAACAAAGATACTTTCTAGTTTTTTTAAATAGAGGAATTATTACTTTATTTTAAATTTTCAGACTCTTTTTTGGAAAATATCATCACAATCTATGCAATAAACAAGTCCATCATCTCCAAAAGTTTCCTCCTGCCCTCTTTATTATTATTATATTACCTTTTTGTGTTAAAAACACTTAACCTGGGGCACGGGGTGGCTCAGTTGGTTAAGCGTCCACCTTCAGCTCAGGTCATCCCGCTGTCCTGGGATCGAGTCCTACATCAGGCTCCCTGTTCAGCTGGGGAGTCTGCTTGCTTCTCCTTCCCCCCCCCCCCCCCCCGCGCCGGTCTCTCTCACTCATGCTCTCTCCCTCTCAAATAAAAATAAATAAAGAAAATCTTTAAAAAAACCCACTTAAATAAGATCTTTTTGAGGCTAAATAGCTTTTTGTAATCTGAAAATAAGTTATGTGGTTTCGTATAAATCTATTGTAGCAGATTGGGTTTTCCTGGAGGTGGATTTTGAGATAGAAGTTTATAGGCAGAGTGTTAGTGTCACTCTCAGGATCAACAATGAGGAAGGAGTAAATAAAGCAAATTGGGTAGAGGCAGATGTTGGGCTGTGATGAATAACAATAAAGATTTTAGCCAGTCCATGGGTCTTTGTATTCCTGCACTAACTGGAGGCTGCCCTAAGACAGGAATATGACCTTGGAGGAGGTGACCCTCTTTAGATGCGGACAATCACTGGAAAGGTGGCAGCTTCCGGGTGGTAAACCATGTGATAGGAACCTGAATTCCACGTTGATGTGCCCATGTCTGTTCTTCTTTTGCTCTAAAGTGGTTTTAATGCGAAGTTACTTAGCATCCTGTTTCAGTAGACCATTAGTCTTTGAACAGTGGTCCATTAGTCTTTGATTGGTGTCCATTAGTCACTGAATAGTAGTGCTAGATTAGGCTCTTCTGGAAGGAAAGGTAAATCATACTCAGCATGTGTATTAATGTCAATCAAAAAGAACTGCTGCTCCTTCCAGAGTAAAATATGTCTAGTGGAATCAGTCTTACACCAAGTGGCTATTTGGACTCCTGCAGGAATGGTGCCATATTGGGGAATTAGCATCGGTCTTGCTTGCTGGCAGTTGGACTTTTAGCAGCAGCAGTGATGAGAGGGGACCCATGTTCTTGGACCCAAACATCCCTGGTAGGCATGGCTACCCACTTCGTGGGCCCATTGTGCCAGCACTGAAGTGGCTGATGGACATCATCTGGATGATGCTAGCTGACCTAGTCAATCTATTTAGCTGTTTAGTGTTTCTCTAGGTAGAAATTTTTGATATGCACTGACATGGGATATAAAGTTGGTCATTGTTCATGCCTATTTTCAATATATCTATCCCACAGACTTCTTTGTGCTCCCATCTGAATTCTTCCAATTCCTTTATCTCTTAACCAAGCCACTCACCAATGTTCATAAGTCTATCTGCATTCTAAAAAGTCAACACATCTCTTCCTACATAAAGTGAATGATGAGATCAACCATCCAAATATCTATCCAATGAGAGGATTTCCCCTCACTGTTGTTTTTTCAGGGCCACCTCACAGTGGGATTACAGGCAGTCAAGTCATTTAAATGTGAGTTGTTGATAATATAGTTGTGGATGACATGGAGGCCCTAGCCCCCTGCTCATGTCCTCCTATCCTGTTTATGTGTCATCCTGAATGAAGTGCTTCTATATCATAATGGATTACTGTTGGGCACACCTGACCTTATGAAGCAGGGGACCTGGGAAAAGCCAAGTGGGATGGTCAGTTTATGTGTCAACTTGGCCATATTATTCAATCAAATGCTAATCTAGGTATTGCTTTGGGAGAATTTTGTAGATGTAATTAACATCTATGATCAGTTGACTTTAAGTAAAAAAGATTATCCTAGATAATCTGGGTGAGCTAGACCTAATTAATTCAAAGGCTTTAAGAGCAGAATTGAGATTTCCCTGAAGAAGAAGAAATTATCCCTGTGGACTGAAGCCTTGGATCCTTCCTGAAAGTTCTTAGTTATCTTCCTGTGGTTTGGCCTATGATTTCTGACTTGCCTAGCCAGCCCCCAAAATCATACAAGCTAGTTTCTTTAGTTTCTTGCAATAAATCTCTCTCTTTCTCTCATTCACTATATATATATACATATATATGTATATATATATATATAGTTTTCCAAAAAGTATGTAATTCTCTAGTGCAGGTGACATAACCTTTATCAGAATTTTAGTAGTTTACACCGATTCTTTCTTTAGGTCTTGCTATTAACACCACACCACCTTTCTTCCCCAACGCAGATACCTCCAGGTATGACTTTTCTGGATCACATGGTCATTATTGAGAGGGCTTCGTGCACCACAGTCTGTGAGCATGCTCCTGCTAGGCTCTACTCAAAACTGGGAGCATTTTGTCATCTGATATATGGATTGGAATAGTATTCCCAGAGATGAAATATCCTATCTCTAAAACCTAAGAGGTGTTACAGGTATTACACTTAATTCTTAGTGGTCGGAGGTACAAATGCAAAAATGTATCCCATATACTGGAGAGGACGCCCTGGCATGCCCTGGAACTCCAGAACTTCTCTAAAGCCCCCCCACCCCCAGTATAGCCAACATCCAAATATTTGTATAAATTATCTCATATCATCTGCAGTATATTTGTCCTCCAAGGATTCCAACCTCTTGCCACTTCTTGTTCATCTAGTCTCATTAGGTTGAAGTCATCCATCTGTGTGATTTCCACTCGGTCCAGATCCTTTTGGATGATTTGTGATAGGGCAGTAGCGTTATCACAGGCCTGTGGCAAGAAAGGTACATGTTTTCCCTGCTATCTGAAAGTAACTGTTCCTATGAAAACTTTTGTAAGCCGAAATGGCATAAAGCAAAAAAGCAATTGCCATTAATTTGTATGGAAATTTTTGGGGGTGTTTCCAGACTCCAGAAATAATCTCTCTTAAGCTTTTTTGATACCTCACATCATATCTTGCTAAGAGATGCACAAAAGAAGTCAAGATAAAGCTCAGATGCTCAGAGACACAGCTCAAAGCCAATGCAGCTTAATACCGAGAAGCTGAGTGTAGTTCCTACGGAAGACGCTTGGTGGCGCCACTCCTGCTGCTTCAGGTGCGGGCTGCTTCTACAATGGCCCACAGACAAACACTGGGAGTGCTATTTTAGCTTTTCACTCTCTTACATAAAACACATACCCTCTTTGAACTTCATTCAGTTCGTGAAAACAGGTATGAAAACAAAATGCAGGTATTTTGTAAAAGCAAAGTGGTGTAATGTGAACCTTTGAAAAGTGGGGGAACCTGTATATCTGTTCCAAGTGAATACTTAGAAATACCATTTCTGATCTTTCTTCTTGATAGGGATGGAATAAAATATATTTGCAAGATCACTGTTTGCATACTATATACCTGAGGCTATGTTAATATGATCTAGCAAAGACTCCTCATACCACACAATTGTACCTGGAGTTGCTCCGTGGTTGAGACAGCAGTATTCAATGCCATCCTCCAGAATCCATGCAGAATTTTTAGAGACATGAATTACATGGAAATATTAGGAGCATCACCACCCAAAGAATAGCACTAACCTCTACCGGTCCCTCCAAGATATGATGCTGCTTTAAATTTTTTTATTTTGGCTGGAGGCAGAATGCTTTTGGAGGCTACCATTTGACCTCTCTGCAATGATAGTTCTTATTCCATAGGGCAAGGAGTCACTGTGGGACCTACCAGCTACCAAGTATTCCTATTATATTTTATATTTGGGAACATATTAAAATATATTTGGTAGGAAAATTACTACCAGGTGGGCTCATGGATGAAGTGGACTCACTGTGAACCAGACTTGGCCAAGATCCATGTATTATCTGGGCTCCATAACCCCGCACTCTAACACAAGGGCTTGATGATGCTTTGGCTCTTTGGTTATTAATGCCAGTTTGGACTTTACATATGACAGTCCTCAATATCATTAGGTATTTTGCTTTCCCTACTATATAACTCCTGAACTCAGTGGCTGTGGTTGCCTTTGAAGAGAGAATAGGGGAATAATAGCCACATATTCTTGTCATAGTGTTGTAGGGTCCTTCCTTCTGGAAACTCGGCAGCTTCAGTAGATGGGATCTGGCTCCGAACATTGGCCAAATTCAGAAACTAGGCAAAGCGCTGCAAAATTGTTATTGGGGCAGCTACTCTTAGTTTCCTGATCATCAATCCTTAATTTCTTCTGCTTGCATAGATTGAGAAACACTCTTAGATCTTTGTCTTGCTTACAAGGACAACGTGTTTCCCAATTCCACAGCTCTCCACATTTTATATGGAAACCCTATTGGTACAGCAAACCTGTTGGGAAAGGAATTCAGCTTCCTCAACCTTCTCTGAGTTTCTGCTATTTTTTAAATTAAATTTGGTTTAAATTAAATTAAAGATAAGATGGGACTATCTTTACATATTGCCAAAGAGGATCTCTTGGGACTTTATTGCTCACCCTTAGTCTTTCATGGTTTTTTGTTTGTTTGTTTTTGAATTATCAGTTTCCCTCAAAGTAGTAATCCAATTCTATTGCCTTTATAAACACTATTTTGCTGTGTATCTTAAGGCCTGGTGCATTACTTTCATCCGTGCATTCCCTTCCAGCACATACCAGTCCCCAGCAGTGCAAATTTTAACAAATTTCACTGCCACTGCATGCCAAAAGGATCAAGCCTCTGCCTGCTGCCCGTGAGAGACTTCTTGCTGACAGCCCGCCTAGTAGGTGATCCAGTTTGCTTCCTTGGACATCCTGGGATTAACTCCTGCAGACTGTGTTTCTCAGCTACTGAGACAGAGATTTGTGTCTGGGAAGCTTATCAAGTAATGCCTTTGAAATCAACGTTTGTGACAAAATGAAGAGTGTGGGAATGGAGAGAGGGGCAGAGGGAGAATTGAGGCTATGTTGATGTCCAGCCAAGACCAGCTCTGGAGCTGGCAGGACCCGGCAGAGCTTTCTCCTTACTGGACGTGGGATGCATCCGAGAAGGGGGTGTTACCCTTAGGAAGGTGAGTCTCTTGACCCTGGGGTGATTGTTGAGAGACAGAGGTCATCAGAGGGCTGTCAGAGCTGAAATCCTCAGCAGCCAGGAGGAGGTATGTTTCGTTCCGAAGCGTGCAGTCATGTGGGCATGTCCCTGCATGTATGTTTGGAGGCGAGCTCCATGTTTGGGGGTGAGCTCCATGTTTGGGGGTGAGCTCCATGTTTGGTGTCCACGAAGTCTGCCTTGCAGATGGAATACGTGATGACAGTGCTCTCTCTTACTTTCCACTCTGCCTTGCTTCTGTTGTTCCAAAAATTAACCCTTCTAGTTACATTAAAACAAACGAGGTAATTGTAGGAAGAATTTTAAGGAAATCAGGAAAGGTAGTTCCATTTTCCCGAGACGCCGCACAACTTTTTGAGGTCGTGGTGTCCATTCTCACTTGAAGGTCTACCAGAGTCGGGATTAGAACAAGGAGAAGGGAGATGAGTTACTCTCTAGAATTTATAGGATGTCTTTTTAAATTGAATTCCCTAGAATATTTGATTTGAGACTTTGTGCACCTGTAGAAAATGATAAAAACTCCTATTTAAGTGTAAGTATAGGTTCTCATTCCAATCCATCTTTTTTTTTTTTTAAGCTCTTATTTCTCAGTTCCTTTCTATTAGAATGGACTATGAGGTTCTGAAAGAATATAGGGAGGATGATTTAACACTTACAAATATTAACTTCTGTTACCTCTATTCTGTAAACGATATGGAATTTTCAGACGAGTTACCTTCAAGGTATTTGCGAAATAACAAGTTCCAAAAAAGGGGGAACTATTTCCTGGTGCGTGGAATTTGCGGATCCAGAACAGTATGGATGTCATTAACCTTTGAAATGACGTCGATAACGTAGATGAAAGTGGCTGTAGACCTTATTTGAACTAGCTTTGTATTGAAAGAAGCGAGAGGAAGTGTTTCTTTTTCTTTCTTTTAATGCAATTAAAACATAAACTATCCAAATCCAGTGTGAAGTTTCACTTGCGTTCACTCACTGTGGGAAATGACACCGACTGCTTCCCAATTTACATATGTGATATTTGAGTAGGTGAACGCTTTCATCTCAAGTGCTGTCATATGTATTTGCCCCTGTGAGCATCTTTTCGGTTTCTGCCATCAGATCAGCAAGTTGCCTTCAATGTGTGGTATTTTATCATGTTGCCTCCCCACGGTAAATTCCAATCCTTCCTTGGCTTGGCTGTGACCACCTGTTCTCCCACACCTGTTTCAATTTATAAACCATATGCTGTAGTCACAGCTGAGAACCACTGTAGACATGATGTGATTTCTCATAAATATTTCATAAATTCAAAGTTTCTTGCACTCCAAAATAATTTGAAGGCACTGATTTTACTGAAAGCCTCATAGAAACTGACATACACTCTTTATTATCATCACCGTTATTTAGGCAAAGAAAGATGAAGTTTACAGCCTTATAAAATAACCTGCATCAATACCAGAATAGCACTACCTGCTATTTATGTTTTTCGACAGACACAACCGCAACCTATGGTAAAATAATTCAAGTGCAGTAATTGGTCTGAAATCTACATATGCTCAGGAAATGCAGGGAAACAGATGTTTTCACGTTGCGTTTCCTACATGGAATAAGAGACACACTTCACGAAACAAATTTTCACCAAAAATCAATGTATGGCAATTGACATGACGTTTTCATTATTTTGAGAATTTAAATGAAGTGAATTTTTACAAATCATAATTTGCAAGTAACAGAAATCTAAAATCAAATGTGCTTAAATAATAATTAAACAAATGCCTGGCTTATTAAGTGAACAGACAGGGAATAGAACTGTTGAATTGCAGGCTTGGATTGATTCAGGGATAAAAGAATTGTGGGCAGCCCTCTGCTTTTCTAACTCCACTTCTCAGCTCTGTTTCTATAGGAGAGCCCTCTGATTATATTTAGAGAATAGATGCTATTATTTCCTCAGCCTTCATTCTTTCCTGTGTAAGTCAAGTGCAAAAGAGTTTCTTGTGGTAGCAACATAAACAAACAACAATAAAAACCAAGACAATAGAAAGAAGAAAACTCCTTTCTCTTCAGAAGTCTCAAGAAACATTTCCCCTCATTTTATTGATTATAATCTAAATGATCATTTATGAATGAAACATTTTGAACCGAGGAATGGAGTATGCTGAGCCAATCTGGAGCTAGCTGTAGGCATTAATCCCTTTGAGACTACATAGTTGATAATCTGGAAGGTGTGAATTCCCCCAATAGAGGATTAGGATACTTTTGTCAGGAGAGAGAAAATGGATGGGAAAGAAGCCAGTTTATATCCCCATCTATCTCTATCTATAGCTATAGGTATATACATACACCCACAAAGTTGAGATGATTCTGTATTGTTCTTTCTTGCTCTTTAGACTTGGGATTTATTGCTTTTCGATGTCAAGAGTCTACAAACATGTTAGACTTCCATATGAGTGAAGGACAGGTGTTATTGCTAAATTGATCACTCTCCATTTTATGGGTAAATAATATAGAACATCTTAACCTTATTTGCCTAGAATATTTTGAAAAGACATAATGACAAGTAGAACAACCAAACGGTTTTGATGTGTAAGCGTGTTTCTTAATGAAAAAAGACTTGACCACAGTATATGTAATAGTAATACAGCACTTACATTTCCCCACATTGTAGTATTTCTTTAGGGTATAAATTCCTCTTTTGTGGCAGGAATGCAGTTCCTATTATTTCTTTTTGATTTAGTTCTTCAATTGCCTTATTTCTTTATTTGGTCACAATTCTTTTACTTGTGAATCGATCCAGGACTGAAATTAGACAGTCTACCTCTTGTCTGTTCAATTACTAAGGCAGGCAATTTTCTTTATTATTTCAGCCTTTTTGATTTTAGGTTTCTGTTACTTGCAAAGCATGATTTGTAAAATTTCACTTTATTTAAATTCTCAGAAATGAAAAACTGTGCTTTGAACAATGCTTATTGCTCTGGCAATGGTGTGTCAAACAGAAGCCTGTTATGCAAGCTTTGCATCTTTTAGTAGGTAGGAATAATCATGGAATGTTGGTTTTGGATACTTTTCTTAGAAATCATCTGGAGGTGGAGAACGGTATCTAGCTCCTTGCCGGCTATTCTTCTGCTTATTTACATATCACCTATGGCTGCTTTCACGCTACAAAGGCAAAGTTGACTAGTTGTCACAGAGAACATATGGCTTGCAAATTCAAAAATATTTACTAACTGACTCTTTTCAGAATATGTTTGCCAATACCTGATCTAGACTATGGGTGGCAAATAGACTTCCTGATGCTTGAAATATCGGGTAAACTGAGGGTAGTTTCCTTGAAGGCTATTTGGAGGACGGGGGAGGAGCCCCATGAAGGACTGCTGAGGTCTGTCCAAGGGGCCGGTGTTTGCACATATGTTGGTATTAGCAATTACCCCCAGTATAAAAATAAAGAAGAAAAATGTTTGCATGAAAGGAGTGCTGTTCTAAGAGATAGGGGATTTGTTCCTGCTTATTACTAAATGTGTGTCTTTGGGTAAATCATAGAACTTCTTGGTCAGTGTTCTCCCTCTGTAAATCCAAAAGTGCAATAATGCCTAGCTTCATTATGACATGGAGTGGTTTCAACCATCAAATGTGAAAATGAGTGGGAATACTTTCTATATTATTGGACTAAGAGAAAGAAATACCAGTAATTACTCTATCATAAAACTTTGTTGGAAATATCCACATAAATAACATTTCCACACCATGCAACTTCTGACTCTATGTTTCTTACAGGATATATAATCTTTGTTCTAGAATTATTATATCATATATAGATATAAAATATTTTATTCTAGAATATTAGACCATATACTCATATATATGTATATGTACACATTTAGAATCATATGATATATGCATGTATATCATTGCATAATTCTAGAACAAAGAATATACACATATATGTGATTCTAGCATAAACATGTGTATACACCCACACATATTTTAAAGCCTCTTGAATAACAACAAAAGAATAATTGAACATTTATATTACCAATGATGGTGATTGAATAATCTAGTCAAAGTGACCTAAAAATAAATGGTCACAAGGGATAGCATTTCTTCTTTTCTCTAAATGTATTTCCTTATATAGGAGTGTGAGAGTTGATAACCAACATTTATCAAGTACTTAATTCAGCTACAATAGCACGATGGGCACTTAGTATATGTTGACAAATTCAACTTTCTTATTAGTCTGTACCTTAGGTGTTATTATTATTCTCATTTGGCCTATTTAAACCCAAGTGGTCTGAAACTGAAGCCTCTGCTCTCCACTGTGCAATATTACCTTGTGAAGAATGTGAAGAATGGCAGCATATCTAGGGCATCTTCGTGTTGCTCTCCTGGTAAAGAATGTCCAAGCGGCTCTAGGGAGGAGACTGTCATTGATATACAAAATGGGCATGCTAACAAGAACCTGTACCAAGGGTCCTCACATTTTTGGGGGTCCAAGAAGTATTCATCTCCAAGAAATGCCATATTCCCTCTCATCATAAGACACACCTGCATAAAGGAAACAGGCATGGAAGTTTCAAACCCTGGACTTGGGGTAGATCCAAGCCCAAATGCTTTAAGTGGCAGGGTGATGAAGCTTGCTCCCACACGGCCATACAGAGTTTCTCCTTTCATTGAAATGAGTTAAGTCTTGGCACTGAGCCTAATGAACTGGTCTTTGCCTGTTAACGTGTGATGTGGTGAGGGATGGAATTTGGAAGGGAAGGAATTTGGGAGGTCCACAGTCAGCAGGATTGTAGGAGAAGGTGGAAAATATTTTAGAAAAAATAATATCATAACTGCTGTTTCAAGCATTTCGTATCTTCTTTTCTATTTATGACACTCCCATTCCACAATTAGTGATGATGTTGTACCAAAAATGCTTTATTTATCCCAATTTCCCCTGCAGTCTGTACTACTATACTCCTACAAGAGCCTGCTCATTTGTCTTAAGCACTCTCTACCTTGAATTTCTTTTTTTAAAGATTTTATTTATTTATTTGATAGAGAGATAGAGCATAAGCAGGGGGAGCAGGAGGCAGAGGGAGAAACGGGCTCCCTGCTGAGCAGAGAGCCCACAGAGAACCCGATGTGGGGTTCAATCCCAGGACTTTGGGATTATGACCTGAGCCTAAGGCAGATGCTTAACCGACTGAGCCACCCAGGCTCCCCTACCTGAATTTCTTTAATAATGCTTTCCTCCCCAACTTTTAAAAGTACATATGCACCTCATGGAAAACTGAGAAGCACAAGAAACAAGGAACACAGAATCATCCATGATTATAAGCAGTCTATATTTTGATGTATCCTTCTAGTTTTTGCTGGTATTTCCATATTCGCAAGCAGTCCTTTTGTGTGCACGCATTTGTTCAGAGGAGTATACATTTTTTTTTTTTGTGATAGTGCGCTATGCATCTTTTTTTCAACATCATGACTATTTACAGTTCAAAGTTTCAAAACCACGAGTAGTTTGATTATCAAGAATACACTACACTATAACATCCAGGAAAGAAATGTAATCCAGTCTTTCATAGGGGCAAATACTTCTCAAAACACAAAATGATAACAGACCTCTGGATGAATGTTGGCTAAGTTAACAATTTAAATACTCTATCCTCTTAATGCTCAATTCAAAATAAGACACAGAACAATAAAATATAATAAGTACAATTCTTCTAGATGATTCTAATATGAACTGTTAAAATTCCAGCAAAGGATACGTTACCATTTAATTATTTTAAAATCTATTCATATAGTATGGCCAAAAGAAATTCACACAATCACCGATGCTTGTAATCAAAATGTAAGCATGAACACAGCTGTACACATTCCTTCCCTTGCACTTCCTTCTGCCTTCTGTGTCATCTCAATAATAATAATAAAAAAGTCTTGATGTATATTGCTCAGAGAAGATTTAACAGTTCCATCTTCAAGATGGTTCTTTTCTCTTATACATAACAAAAAGATATCCACAAGTTGCTTTATTCATTCTTTCTACTTTTTATTATACACTGTGACCTCAAAACATTTAAAAAGCTTAGGTACTGCAAAATAAAGATAGAAACTTGTTCACAATAAACTCAGGCACTTTATAAAAAGTGGACATATAGAATCATGATTATAATCTGAAACTCTTTTCTAGATACAGGCACACTATCAAAGAATTCTCCTTTTCACCTTCTCTCTCCTTTTTGCCCCTCAGGCCTGAGAATGGTAAACGATCTCTGTTACGACTATCCCTGTGGTACTGTATTATTTCTTGATCACTATCCTAAAACCTGCCTTAAAACTTTTTAAATTGTTCTTTTATCAAACTCTCCTCATATTACTCAATTGGAGTGTGCCATCTATTTACTAATGCACACTTGACTGATACCAGCTAAAGATTTCAGGTGATAGCTAATGTCAAGGAGAAAAATAACACTATCACTCCAAGAGATTGTTGACTTCCTGAGAGCAGACACCATTTATGTCTTGCTAATTTATGTGTCCTTATGACTCAGTGCAAATAGATATAATATAGAAACACACAAATATAGTTCTTAAAATAAAAGAACAACTATTCAAATGAAAGAATGTGGGTTGAGAAGAAACAAAAGAGAATCATTGAAGTCTTGTAATTCCTTGTCAGGGTTTTT
>NC_048228.1:88989967-89010762 GCF_002007445.2 Ailuropoda melanoleuca | reverse complement strand
ACAAATATAGTTCTTAAAATAAAAGAACAACTATTCAAATGAAAGAATGTGGGTTGAGAAGAAACAAAAGAGAATCATTGAAGTCTTGTAATTCCTTGTCAGGGTTTTTTCAATAGCAATAAGACATAGCATCCAAGTTATATTCTGAAATTATTCTGATATGTATTGAGAAAAGTTAATCTTTATGATTTGATACAAATATAGTTGCACTTGGTTGAATCATGTCCCCTCTCTTTTACTGAATTCATGTCCACCCAGAACTCAGAATATGGATCTTATTTGGAAACAGAATTTTTGCAGATGTAATTAAGTTGAGGTCATATGGGATTAGGGTAGGCTTTAACTCAGTAATTGGTGTACTTATAAGAGGGAAATTTGGGCACAGAAGCATGCATAAGGGGAAGACAATGTGAAAAAACAGAGAGAATGTCATGCTAAGATGGAGGCAGAGAAGGAAGAGATGTGTCTACAAAATAAGAAACGCCAAAGATTACTGAGAACTACCAGAAACCAGGAGAAGGGTATGGAACAGATTCTTCCTCTGAACCCCCAAAGAAGAACCAATCCTGCTGACACCATTATTTTAGTTTTCTGACCTCCTGAACTTTAAGAGAATAAGTTTCTGTTGACTTAAGCTATCCAGTTTGCAATAATTTTTACGAGTCCTAGGAAACAAATACAATAGTTCATTTATTCTGCAAATATTCATAAACATCTAACATATGTCAGGCACTAGGCTAGGTGTGTGATAAAATGGTATACAAGACAAAAAAAAAAAGTACCTGTCTTCATGGAGACATATTGGAGAGACAGTAAGCAAATGACAGTAAGCAAAGGTGCAAATAATCAGGGGATACCATGTCTGGGAATGATGCCAACTACAAAGGAGTAAAGCACAGTATGATACAGAGAATTACTGAAGGGTACTGTTTTGTGTGAAGTAATCCCAGACCTTTCTAAGGTAGTTGTTCTTCATGAGCTATTTAATTGAAATGCTGGGTCCAAATATATGACGATCTGGAATAAAAGTGTTCCAGACCAAGAAAACACACATACAAAAGTTCTGAGATGAGAACACATTTGGTGTATTTGAAAACAACAAGACTAGTGTGTCAACAGGATAATAAACAAAGCAAAGGACATTATTTGGGCGAAATAGCACAGTAATGTCACAGAGCCCCTCTTAAGATTTAGTAAAGAATTTTTGGTTTATTCTAAGTAGAATTGGAAACCATTGTAGTTTGTTTGTATACCTGAGGGAGACTATAAATTATTTAATTTGTATTTTAAGAACATCATTGTGGCTTCTGCGTGAATACTAACAGGTCAAGAATTTAGGCGGTGGAGGTCATAAAAACAAAGTTAAGACAAATTTTGGGACAAAGGAAAAGAATATTTGTTTCTAGATATGTAGATGTGACATGTGGTGTGAAAGAAAGATGAGGATCAAGGATGAATCCTAATTATTCATCTAAGGCAGTTTGTAACTGATGATGGGATTTACTGAAATGTGAAACTAGAGAAACCAAGAGTTCAGTGGCCCAGCTGAGTCTGGAATGCCAACAGCATAGTTAATGGGAAAGACAAATAGATAATTGGATATTGGAGTTGGGATCTTGGGAGTCATTTTTCTATGAAAACAAGCAAGAGAAATGAGATACTAATTACAAGGGCAAAGTGGTATTTCAGGGAGTTAATCATGTGCATATTTTTAACCTGAGAGATATCATGATATGTTTGTCTGGATGGAAATAGTCCATAAAATAGGAATACACTTATGATTAGGAGGGACAGGAAAATTGCAAAAGCACTGTCACTGAGGCAAGTGGGAAGGATACAATGTGCAAACGTAGGACTGGACTAGAACTAGGGTCAGTAGATCCACTTTAGCAGAAGGAAAAGACAGAATAGAATGATAAAGATCGAGGCTATTTGGTTGATTTGCTGGTGTTAAATTAAGTAGTTTTCTTCTAATTACTTCTATTTTTCTTAACGACAGGGAAGCTTAGAATGAGGAGTGGGGAAGAGGGATTTGAGTGTTGAAAAGAAAACAGTCATTACAAAATTATGGTGGAGAGTAGAGAATAAAATATGAAATTAACACAAGGTGATTTCATAGTCTGGAAATACTGAGGGCCCAACTAAGCATCTGTGGTTGTAGATTTAAAGTGAGACCAGCTAGTGGCGTCCTGTTTTCTCTGGTTATGTGCTTAGGCACAGGTGAGGAAGGGTTAGCATTGCCTTTAGTTGGATTCAGATTTTGTGAAGTCAGTATAATAAAAGGTCAAAGAATTATGTATGTGTAAAAGGGTGATGGGCTGTGGAATTTAAACCAGTAATGAGGGGAGTTAGGGACATCAGGGTAATGAAGGACACTTAAAATACGGTATTCGAAACGGTATAATTAATTATTGAAAGACCCAGTGGATAAAAATTGTGTTAGCCTCATAGATGCTAAAGTGAGTAAGCTAGATTTCAAAATTCATTTCAGATCTGCAAAATAAATATAAAACAAGGCAATTAAATTGAATTCAAGGGCACACACACATTTTAATTAACTTATAAGTTAGGGAAAAGCTTCAGACATTATTAAAATATTTCCTCCAAAATTTGTAAAGTAGAAGTTGATTTACAATGAATGTTATTTTCCTGAGTTTTAATTTATTATGTTTTCTTGCTCCTTCTTAATTTAAAATTGTAAGGCATTTGGAAAAAACTGTTCAACAGCATGAAATGTTGTTTATGTAACACTCATTAGAAACCATCACTTCTTCACATACAAATAGGCTGTAATTTTTTTAGAATTAGAAATCCATATAGTTTTTAATAAATCCACTGATTTAATTTTTGTTTATCTGTTACAATGCAGCAGAAGGATTTAAATTTTTTTAATGCACCAGTGCTATTTGCATCATGAATCAAAGTGGGTAAGAAATAATTCTTCTATTCTCAGAAATAAGTCTTGATATTTTGGTTCAGATTTTTCAGAAATTATTTTTTCTTTTCTATTTTAACAATTATTCTCTAGGTGTTTTAAGAAATTTGAATCGGAAGCCCTAGGACATTGTAAACATAAAAAATATTTCTCAATGGAAAGGGGCGTTGGTTTTCATTGTTTGACTCATATGTCATCACAAAATGCTATGAAAAATCACATTATTGTGTTTTATCTGTGTGCCATAAATTTTTATCAGTTAAAGATCGATTCATTATCAAGGACAGCAAATTGGTAGGTTATGTGTTTTTTACTTCTCTTAACCTAATTATTGATTTATTTCATTAATGGCCATTTTCTAGACAATTGGAATATCAATATGAGTTTTTTTAATGCCATTTTTCACATAATTTACTTTATTCCACTCATTATTTAAAACTTAAAAGTTAAGTTCATAATTCTTAGGTTTTTTTTTTTCAATAAAACATAACTCGTTTTTCAAAGGTTGTTGTTGAGACTTTGCCTTCTGCTTAGGATGTAGAAAAATGCAATATATGTATATATATATATATTGCAACCACAACAATGAGAAAATAATGGATAATCTACAAAATCAAGTGTTTTCTTAATCCCATCAGAGATGAAGTTGCAAGGAAACAAAAAGAGACTAGCCCCTCTGGTGAGAGATGAGACTACAAATGATATCACCTTTGGCAGAGCACAGAAAAAGATGTGTCTGTCATCCAGGTGGGTAACAAGAAGTCAGCTAAAAATTGAATGAATTCTTAAAAAGGCCAAGTGTGGGTTAGTGTTGATTTGAAATAGCAGAAGGGAAGCTCATAATCATTTCCAACCTTTCCCCCACAGACCTCCACCAGGAAACCACATTAAAGATTAGGGACAGAGTAGAGAGAGCCTTCCTTTCTGCAACAGGTATGGAAGAAGTGATTGTGCCAGGCAAAAGCCCCACCTACATCCTGATCCCTCCCTTTCTTCTATAAAGTAAAAGATGTTAAACCATTAGGGCAGGAGCTATACCTTGCTCCAACCTACAGAGTTTAGGTGGCAATCCAATGCTTCTTGGGGAGGAATAGCAATAAAATCCATCTGCCTCTGGCTCTCTGCTCCTGAAGAAGGAGGGATAGAAAACCCTATCCTGGAGCACCTGGGTGGCTCAGTCAGTTAAGCATCTGCCTTGGCTCAGGTCATGATCTTGGAGTCCCAGGATTGAGCCCCATGACAAGCTTCCTGCTCTGTGGGGAGTCTGCTTGTCCCTTGCCTGATGCCCCTTCCCCACCCACCACTCATGTTCTCTCTCTCTCTCTCACTCGCTTACTCTCTCTCTCTCTCAAATGATAAACAAAATTTTGAAAGAAAGAAAGAAAGAAAGAAAGAAAAGAAAAGAAAAGAAAAGAAAAGAAAAGAAAAGAAAAGAAAAAAGAAAGAAAAGAAAGAAAGAAATTCGTGTCCCGAGACAGCAAGATCCATTGCTATTGGGAGGATAGAAGTAAAAAATTCTCTAACCCTGAAAGAGTCAGAAATCTGTCTGGCTAGTTCTTACAATGAGAACACATAGAAGTTTATAACACATAGAAGTTTATAACACATAGAAGTTTATACACAGAAAGTGAGAGAGAATGAGAGAGAGAATAAGAGAGAGAATCTCAGTCGGTGCAGAAAAAGAACTGGATAAGATCCAATATCCATGTGTGATAAAAATCATTAGCAAACAACGAATATAAGAGTATTTCTTTAACTTGATAAGTGGCATCCATGAAAAAAAAATGTAGTTAGTATACTTAATAGTGAAAGAATGACTGACCGCTTCCCCACTTAGATGGGAAAGAAGGTAGAGACTTTTGCTCTTGCAACTCCCACTCAGTATTGAACTGGAGGTTTCAGCCAGTGAAATGAGGCAAAATAAAGAAGTAAAAGGCATACAAATTATAAAAGAATATGATAGCGTTTTCATTCACTGATGGTATGATTTCTACATTGGAATTCCCAAAGAATTTATAAATAAAGCTATAGAACTTGTAAGTAATTTTGCCAAGGTCTCAGGATTATAGGTTAAAATATAGAAATCAATTTTATTCTATGTACTACTAGAAATGAAGAAGTGGAAATTCAAATAAAGAAAATCAGTGCCAGTTACAACACCATTAAAACCATGAAGTACTTAGTGATATATCAAACACAATATGTATAAGAATTACATGCTAAAAACTAGAAAATATTGGTGATAGAAATTTAAAAAGACATGAAAACTTGAATAAATATAGCATGTCATGTTTCAAAAGACTCAATATTGTTATGTTACCAATACTTTTAAAAAGATTCTATCTGGTAAATGCAATGGCCAATCAAAATACTAGCAGGCTTTTTTTTTTTTTTTCTTATAGAAATTGACAGCTTGGGACTCCTGCATGGCTCAGTCGGTTAAGTGTCTGCCTTAAGCTCAGGTCATGATCCCCGGGTCCTGGGATCAAGTCCTGCATCGGGCTCCCTGCTCAGCAGGGAGCCTACTTCTCTCTCTCCCTCTGCCTCTCCCGCAGCTGTGCTCATTCTATCTCTCTCACTCACTCTCTCAAATAATAAATTAAATTAAAAAAAGAAATTGACAACTTGATTCTAAAATTTACATGTTAATGAAAAACATCTAAAACAGTTTTTAAAAATAAGAATGCGACTGGAGGACAGACTACTTGATTTTCAAAGATTAATGTAAACCTACAGTAGTCAAGATAATGTGTTATTGGAAAAGAATAGACATATAGATCAATGTAACAAAATAGAAGCCCAGAAATAGACACATACATATGTGGTTAGTTAATTGATTTTTGACTAATTGTCAAGATAATTCAATGGAAAAAGAATAGTCATTTCAACAATGAACAATTGGATAACCACATGTAAAAATGACTTTCATCCCATGAAAAATTAACTCAAAATGGAGTATAAATATAATTGTAAAACTTAACACTATAAAGCTTCTCAAAGAAAGTAATGGAGAACATTTTTGTAATCTTAGACTGCAGCAAGAGTTTACATATAAAATCATAAACTATGAAATCATAAGCGGTAACAGAAAAATGATAAATAGAACTTCATGAAAATTGAGTACTTCTGTTCATTGGAAAATAATGTAGAGATTATAAATAAGTAAGCCACTAACATAGGTAAATTTTTTGCAAACAAACACATATCTGATGAAGTACTTTTATTCAGATCACATAAGGAACTTTCACAAATCAATAGTAAAGAAACAAAAGCATCGATTGAATTTTTACAAAAGATTTGAACATGCATTTATTAAAAACTATAGATACAGGTGGCAAGCAAGCACTTGAAATGATCCACAACATCAGTATTTGTCAAGGAATTGGAAATTGAAACTACAGCACGATATTAGTGTCTGTTACGGGCTGAATTGTGGCTCCTTCAAATTCATATACTGAAGCTCTAATTTCTTAAGGCCTCAAAAAATGACTGTATTTGGAGCTAGGGCCTTTAAAAAGGTGGTTAAGTTAAAAAGAGGCTGTTAGGATGGGCCCCAATCTAACCTAACTGGTGTCCTTATAAGAAGACGACTTTTGGACATACAAAGAGACACCTGGGACGTACATGCACAGAGAAAAGACCATATGAGGTTACAACCAGAAGGCAGCCATCTGCAAGCCGAGGAGAGAGGCCCAGCAAGAAAACAACACCATACACAAAGATAAACTCCAAATGGATGAAAGACCTCGATGTGAGACAGGAATCTATCAAAATCCTAGAGGAGAGCATAGGCGGCAACCTCTACGACATCAGCCACAGCAACAANAGGAGAGCATAGGCGGCAACCTCTACGACATAGCCACAGCAACATTTTTCATGACACATCTCCAAAGGCAAGAGAAACAAAAGATAAAATGAACTTGTGGGACTTCATCAAGATAAAAATCTTCTGCACAGCCAAGGAAACAGCCAAAAAAACTAAGAGGCAGCCCACAGATTGGGAGAATATATTTGCAAATGACACTACAGATAAAAGACTGGTATCCAAGATCTACAAAGAACTTCTCAAACTCAATACACAGGAAACAAATAATCAAATCAAAAAATGGGCATAAGATATGAACAGACACTTTTCCAATGAAGACATACAAATGGCTAACAGACACATGAAAAAATGTTCAAAATCATTAGCCATCAGGGAAATTCAAATCAAAACCACATTGAGATACCACCTTATGCCAGTTAGAAAGGCAAAAATTGACAAGGCAAGAAACAACAAATGTTCTCAAATGTGAGAAAGGGGATCCCTCTTACACTGTTGGTGGGAATGCAAGTTGGTACAGCCACTTTGGAAAACAGAGTGGAGCCCCTTAAAAAGCTAAAAATAGAGCTACCCTATGATCCAGCAATTGCACTACTGGGTATTTACCCCAAAGATACAGACATAGTAAAGAGAAGGGCCATATGAACCCCAATGTTCATAGCAGCATTGTCCACCATAGCTAAATTGTGGAAAGAGCCGAGATGCCCTTCAACAGATGACTGGATTAAGAAGATGTGGTTCATATATACAATGTAATATTACTCAGTCATCACAAGGAACAATTACCCAACATGTGCAGCAACATGGACGGGACTGGAGGAGATTATGCTAAGAAAAATAAGTCAAGCAGAAAAAGACAATTATCATATGGTTTCTCTTATCTATGGAACATAAGAACATGGAAGATCAGTAGGAGAAGAAAGGGAAGAAGAAAGGGGATAAACAGAAGGGGGAATGAACCAGAGAGACTGTGGACTCTGGGAAACAAACTGAGGGCTTCAGAGGGGAGGGGGGTGAGGGAATGGGATAGGCTGGTGATGGGTAGTAAGGAGGGCACGTATTACAGTGCACTGGGTGTTATACACAACTAATGAATCATCGAGCTTTACATAAAAAACCAGGGATATACTGTATGGTGACTAACATAATAAAAAAATATTATTATAAAAATAAAAAAGAAAAAGAAAACAAACCTGCTGATACCTTGATCTTGGACATCTGGACTCCAGAACCATAAGAAAGTACATTTCCGTTGTTTGAGCCACACAAATTGATATTTTGATAGCCTTAGCAAATTAATACAACATCCATTTTCTAGGATGGTTAACACTTTTTTTTTAAATGACAAAACCAAGTTTAAACGAGCATATAGACCAACCAGGATTCACACATATTGGTGGTGGGAAAACAAAATGGTACAACCAGATTGGAAACCAGTTTGTCAGCTTCTTACACTATTAAATGTACACTTTATGACTCACGATCTCATTTCTAGGTATTTATCCAATGGAAATGAAAAGATATGACTACACAAAGACCTATGCCTGAATTTTTATTGCATTTTTATTTGTAGCAGTCCAAAACAAGAAAGCATTTAAATGTCTGTTGACTAATGAACAGATGATACTGTGGGGCATCCATAGTATAGAATACAATTGAGCGATCAAAAGGTATGAACCGCTGATATACATGCAATAACATGGACAAATCTTTAAAGTTTTATACCCAGTAAAAGAAGCCTGCCAAGAAAGGATACATACTATATGGTTTTGTTTGTATGAAATTCTTGAAATATAAAACTAGAGGTAGAAGTAGAATAGGTGTTTTCAAATAAACAAATAATCTAAAAAGAAAAAAGAAGAGCGCCTGGGTGGCTTAGTCGGGTAATTGCCAGACTCTTGATTTCAGCTCAGGTCAAGTTCTCAGGGCCGTGGGATTGAGCCCTGTATCAGGCTCTGCTCTCAGTTTGAAGTCTGCTTGTCCCTCTCCCTCTGTGCTCTCTCTCTCTCTTTAAAATAAATAGACAAAAAATATTTAAAAAAATTGAGTAGGTATTTTCAGGTGCTTGAGTTGGGTCGAGGCTATTGACTTCAAAGTAATGCAAGGAGAACTGTGTGTGTGTGTGTGTGTGTGTGTGTGTATGGTATAAATATCCCATATCTTGACTATGGCAATGATTATGACTGTATACACTTCAACACTCCTAAAACTGTACATCTAAAAAAAGAGTGATTTTTGCTTTATATAAATTACAGCTCAATAAAACTGATATATTTCTAAAAGAAACACTATAGAGAATACTATGGTATAAAGACAGTTTGTAAACTTTGAGACATTGAATTATACAATAGCTTAACAAGAACTAACTTTGTGATAGTGTTATGGACTTACTAAAATTCAAGTAACATGAATTAAATACATAATTTGACCTAAGCCTTCCATTAGGAATGCCATGGAATATAGAAAAATATAATTGGTTAGAACTCTTGTCTTATAATCATTTATCAAGGGAAGCATTCATGACTGCAAATAGCTATGATATAGATACCATGTTTGAACTATTCTCCAAGGGCTCTAATATTACGAATGATAGAACAATCAGTTCTAATTGAAGATATTGTGCAGGGCTTCATTGATATGACATTTGAATTGAACTCTGTAGTTTTGTTTGTTTACCCATCCCTTGATAGCTCCAAACATATATTTCCATGATGCAAAATCACAACATATCTCCGTATGATTTTGTACATATATAAAGTGTTTAGAGATGTTAAGTATATTTGAGTTTGCAGTACACTTGTGGGTACCATTAATCCCTTTCTTTTCCAAAGGTCATCTGTTTCCGTAGTAAAAAATGCATTTCAAAGTGAACATCAACACTAGACTCACCTAAGTAGTGCTCAGAAGACCCTGAGTTGGCATGTTAGCAGAAATAGATTCTGGTAAGAAAAATGTTGGTCTGTGGTTTCTTCCTAAATCCATCTATCCATCTTTATTGGCTTATCTGCAAGAACATCTCTAGCGAAACGACCCCATCTATGTTGTTACATAGATAAATGAGTGATAAAAACATACGTGTTTCCTCATGTATTAGGCAACCACAGTGGTTCTTAGCCCATGTCACCTGCCCTCCATTATTCTGTTTATTAATTAATTTAATTCATAGTGAGAGCCTACCATGTACTAGGTGATATATATATATATATAGCCTTACAAATTGCCTTTGAGTAGATATTCTGAATTGTGTTTTATAGAGAAAGAAACAGACTCAGAATCATTACTTTGATTCCATAAGTAGAGAAGTTCTTTTGATCAGAGATGCAGTATGTATTTCTCTTATACTGGCAAGTGCTCGCCTGGAATGTGGCTTCTGACATCTGAAGATCTGTCTTTTGTTTTTTGCTAGACACCAATCTATTTTGGCTAGGGTTTCAAGGGTCAAAGTGAATGTCTATTACAAATGCAGATATAAAATTGGGAAACGCGTTTGTCTGTTAAGCTGCAGCTAGCTTTTAAAGATAAGAAAAAGTTTAGGGAAAATTTTTGTCTTTGACTTGCTGGTTATTAAGAGTATTCTCCAGGGATCAGTGCGAGGGCTCTGCAGGCCCTTATTTGACTATCTTTTAATACAAAAGCTCTGGAAGAAAGAGCACTTAATGAGATGATCAAGTTTACAGATGAAAGTATGGCCTCCCGGGCTGAGGAGTGCCAAACTAATGGGAATAAACTTCAGCAGTCGCTCACGAGGCTATGTGAATGCTCAGAGCTGGGGTAGATAAACTTGAGAGCAGGCGGGCATGAAGTTTTACTTTCAGTCAAAAGGAATTCAGACCAAACAGATGAAATTAAGACCTCTAAGTGGTATATATGAGCTGGGAAAATAGTCTTTCATCTGCTGCTGGCCCAGGATATTTTCTCTGAATAAAAGAATAACCTCCTTGTGTATCCTTAGGAAAAAAAATGAAAAAAGAAAATGGAACTGCTCCTCTGCTCTTGAATTCTGCACGCAGTGTTGAGTTTTGCACTTCAAGAAAGAGAAGGTCTTGCTAAAGGCACTGGAAACGACCAAAAAGTAGAACGATTTTGTACTACAGGAGCAGTTAGACACAAGCACTGGGTGTAGAGGCACACTTTTAGAATAAGAAAGCATGTTTTTCAAATGTGAGGCTATGATCACCCTTGTAAAATTCAGCTCATTAATTTCTAATTAAATTCAGATTTTTAAGCTTGCAAATTTTGTGTTTTAAGAAGAATTTTTTAGAAAAACACATAATTTATTCCAAGCATCTTCTACTAACAAGAGAGCCCATGAAATGGAAAAGGGCATCCATCCAACTTAGACCTTTTACCTTGTTCTCATGTAACTCTTTCAGAACAACGGTATCAAGGGCAGCACGTGTGGTGATGAGCACTGGGTGTTACATGCAGCTAATGAATCGCTGAACACTACACCAAAAACTAATGATGTACTAATGTTGGCTGATTGAACATAATGTAAACAAACAAACAAACAAATAAATTGATAGATAAGTTAAAAAACAACAACAACAAAACAAAACAATGGGATGCAGGGATTCTTACTCCCTTTTGGGAGTTTAGGAAATGAACTCTAAAAATAGGTTACTTGTATTTCTTCTCATCAAACAGGTAGCTGGGGATATAACAAAGATTTAGACTCCTTCTGTTTCCAAATCCAGCGCTCTCTGCACCACAGACATTGTATTAAGCAGAGGGAAATGGGGAGTTTGCAAAGCTAAGCTTATTCACTCAGTAATCATACCTGGCCTATGGGTTATTTAAATTACTGTGGGTTATTTGGCTAATAGACAGGGATGGAGTCTCACATAGTTTTTGATCCATATTTTCATCACTGTGTTGACAATAAAAGCTTTCTAATTCAAAGATTAATATACTGTAAGTATTATTAGGATTATTGGATCATAGGTATACCTAATTAAATAGTACTAATAGGAATATTTATTATTCTTCTACGAAATGCTTCAAATACGTGATTTTCTTTAATCTTCACAGTAGTCTTATGAGGAAGATATTTTTATTAACTAAAAACCTGAGAGATTACTGTCTTTGCTTCCTTTCTCATACCTATCTCTTAGATCTTTATTCTATTTCAACCTTGGTGCCAATATTTTGCTTAAGTCTCATCCCTGAATTACTTACTTCCCTATAGTTATAACATTGCTCCTGCCCGCAGGCCTGCCGCATCCCATCTTTCTCCATGTTCTGTCCAGTTATTTCCTTAAATGCAAGTCTACTCTTCCTAGAATACCTATCGACTGTGAAGTAAAGCCAGTGTTCTTTAATGCGTACTTTCTCTGCTGCTCTGCTCATTCATATCTTAAGGAAGTCAGTGAATATGTATTATTCTTTCCATTAGACTGGTTGGGAAGGGAGAGATAGTGATTTAACTTTAGACCGATGGTGATGTACATAATAAAATGCACTTTTCTATTTCTTGTTGTGGAGTCAGTGCTAAGAACCAAGGGAGAGAGAAAGAGAGAATGAAAAGAATTGGAGTCATGAAGTCTTAGAGGATCTAAGTGAAGGATGGAAGTGCTAAGGGCAATGGATATGTGTGTGCTTGCACACATACACACATAACTTATAGTGGAGGAAGAACCGTAAAGGTTTTCTGCTTCATAGAAAGACTACATAAGATATGAATAGAGAAGACAGTTGGACAGGTTTCATTTCAGCAATCCCCTGATCAGTATAGTCTTTACAAGCAGTAATTCAAATTAAAGAAAAAAGTTACCTCAAACGTTTGAGTCTTTTCATTGTTTCCAGTATTGTTTGGGTGATCCACAGTTTTATTAGATAATGTGAATGCATGTGTGTGTGTATGTGTGCACAAGAGAAGCCCAGAACTTTATTTTTAATATCTTAATTTATGTTTTTAATCAACAAATCATTTTCCAGGGATCTAACCATCCTGATGCCGATGTTCCAGATTTATTTTTCATTAAAATTTTTCCTGAATAGTAATATATATCCAAGTCATTTTGTTAATTATATATATTTTTATTCTTTTAAAATGTATATAATGCTCTTTTTCAAATTATGTATGTACTTTAAAAGGTCCAAAAATTTTACAACGTCTCTAATGAAATAGAATTACTATTTATAACTAAGCCTAGTTCCTGCTCTATGGAGGCAACCATACTTTTAGTTCTTATTTCTAGTATTTACTTCCAGTTCTCTAATGTTTCTTCATAGTATTTTTATATTTCTTTTAAAATTTTCATTTATTGTTTTTTACTCTCTTAATGAGGGAGCTTTAACACCTATAATACCCCTCATCCCTGTGCGTGCACATTTGCACACACGCCTCATATGCAAATCCAACCATCGTCCTAAATTTATTACATCAGAATTTGGTTATATTGATTTTCAGAATCCACTTTGTTGTGGATATCTAAATATTATTCATCGATGACGCAAGTAATTTTGTTTCCTTTCAGTTAATTTTTTTTGTTTAATTAAAAAGTAATTTTCTTAACCTTAAGTCATAATCAAATTTATAAATCAAGTACAATTTCATTCTCAGTTTATTCAACTACATTGAGGGATTTATCAATGAGCCACTCTATTGCCTTCCTTAACATGGACTTGTTTTAGCCAAGGCTTAATTTGTAGTTTTCACATTCTTACATTCACCATCATTTCAGAGATTTTCTTTGCCTCTACTCTGTAATAAATCCTTTATTTCTGAGGTCCAGGTCCTTCCACTTTCTTGATAAAATTACCTACTTTGGTGAAGCACATCCCTTGGGAAATTCCTGAGAAAGAATGTATGGATGTTAATTTTGAGACCTTGTGTTTGGGCAGGGAGATGCTCACCCACTTATGCATTCGTTGTTGGGCTGAAAGGATTCACAGGATTCAGGGGCTTTTGGGATCACAGTTATGGGTTATTCCAGTGAAAGGGCACACAGCCGGATCAGCAGGGGACAGAGCAAAAAGGCATCTGGCAAAGTCTGGAGGAGTCTAGGAGCAGGTTTCCAAAGTTCCCCCTCACAGGATGATAGGGGAAGGGAAGGCTAAACAGAACATGCTTCTTTCTTCAGCAGAAGAAATGAGCAATACATATCCAGTGTTTCTGCCTAAGAAAATCAGCTTAAAACTCAGAGTCCAGGGATTTTATTGAAGACGTGTCACGTAGGCTCTTGCTGCCTCAGCAACCAATCACTATTACTAAAATTCCAAACTCCAAGAAGTAAAGCAAGTGTTAAACAACCTAGAAGACTAATACAGCAGAATTCATGATCCAGTCACACAAAACTACCTATCTATACAGAGTAGGGCACATTTTATGGGATCATGACCTGAGCCAAAGGCAGACGCTTAACCTACTGAGCCACCCAGGCGCCCCTCAAACCCTGAATCTATGTAAGGTACATAGCTGCAGCTATAAACTCAGAGGACAATTTTTGTTCACTCAGAGTGCGTACAAAAACAGATGTGCTTCTTCCTTATCTTTTTGGCACGTACCCAAATTCTTTATTATCTCTCTGTTGCCAGGGAATGAGTTTTTCTGGAGTTCCTCAACCTTTCTCCAAAGATTCAGTCCTTCAATCATGCCAATTTCTGCATGTAGTTCTATTCTATTTCCCCAGTTCACACAGGCATGGATTCAGCTTTGTGTGTAAGCTTTAAAATTTTGGCTCTTGACAAAATTTTACAAAACCCAACACTTGTAACCCTCCCCTCTCAGGCCAGGGTAACTGTAGTATCAGTTAAAATCACACTTGCTTTTAGCTTTCTCTTTGTTTCTGGCCCCAGGAAATGTCCCCATCCTTTTTGGTTAGATAGGCTTACCACCTACAAAGATACTTGTTATAATTCGTTCTAAATTTCCACACGTTTGACCTGGAAGATTACCAGGTAATTTAATCTGCCATATTGACAGAACTCAACATCTCTTCAGTTTTATTCACTTCTACAAATCTTCTATTTTAGACATTATTTTCCCTATTGGAAAACAAGTGATTTAGACTGTGTTTTATTTTGTGTATTAAAAATAGTTAACATATATTAGACATTTAATAAATACTTCCATAAAATAATTGAAAGAATCAGTGATAAGGTACTCTTTTTCTTGAAACATATTTAGCCTTTCAGTAAAATGGATTTATTAACAATAGCATACAGAATGCGCACAAAGTGTGATCACTGAATATCATGCAATACACTTGACACATTCTTCATGAATGAGATCACCTGCAAATTAGACTTCCAATTAGGAGTATTATCTTTTCTAGTTATTTCTTTACATGTACTTTGGGAAGTTATAAATTTAAATTGAGTAATTACAACTTTTAAAAGTGTTCAACCTTGAGGAAAAGTGCAAATTCAAAACTATGCAATCAGTCCATGAAGATATATTATAATCTAGCTCCAAGTAGCTGTCCTGCAAGCCAGATAGTAACTTTCAATGATGACATTTTATTGCATACAATGAAACCTTCCTATCTTGAACCTAAAAATTACCAAAAAGGTATATCCACTGACATAATTCTAAATGTCATAAGCATGAGTAAAATTGTGAGAGAATAATTCACTAATGGATTTCACATCCTCAGTGTCTTGGCAGAAGGTGTTATTCTGTAGTGATAGGCAGTTCATGTCCCAATTTGTGATGCAGAAAAGCATCCATTGTGACGAACAGGTGAAATAAAGCTGTTTTGCATTAATGACAGAGACAAGATTAAACCCAAGCAAAAGAAGGTAACCATAAGGAAATCCCAGTTCAAAATTTCACACTTTTAAGGAAAATGTACAAATTATACAATAGAATCATGCTAGTGTTTTACATATGCAAAATAATGAAAGGGTGGGGGAATGGAACACAATTTCAAATGAATTATGTAACATACTGAGTGAAATGTAAGAGAATGAATCCAAGTAACTTTTGAATACAATATATTTTTTAAAGATTTTATTTATTTATTTGACAGAGAGAGAGAGACAGCTAGTGGGAGAGAGAACACAGGCAGAGGGAGTGGGAGAGGAAGAAGCAGGCTCCCAGTGGAGGAGCCTGATGTGGGGCTCGATCCCAGAATGCAGGGATCACGCCCTGAGCCGAAGGCAGACGCTTAACAACTGAGCCACCCAGGCACCCCTTGAATACAATATTTTGAATATATATCCTCATGCTAAAGACAAAAAGAAATACAAATAAATATTATATTCTAGTAAGTAATTTACTTTTTACAGTGTATGAGTAAGCAATTCTAAAACTTTTATTTATATCTTATGATAAGCAACTAATTAAATATATTTTGAATAATTAGAGCTAGGTTCTTTTTTAACAATTAGAGGTATTTGTGTGCACTCAAAATGTTTAATATACACACAAAGATAGAAAACACAAATATATAAATATAACTAATTGTAAATAAATAATATCTATATCTGTATCAATATCTAATCTATAGATATCTGTCCTCTGAAGTTTCTTAGAAACAATGTTAGCTGCTAGCAATTACCTAGCACTCAGATATTGGTTCTTAAAATGCCATTCCCCAGTGGAAAAAAGCTGGATTCCTTTGAAACAAAAGGTTAAGACTGGAGCAAGGAAATACAGGATGAATCTTGAATATCTTGCAGTACAAAAAAATAAGTACTCAAAGAATGATGTGAACTTGTTAAAAGGACATAGAAACCAGAATGAAAGAGGATCTACTGACCAAGTATGGGAAAATTTGAACATCAAATAAATAAGAATAGTAACAAATAATAGTCATGGACTAACATAGGATTCCGTAAGTCTATGTTGACATGTGAATGAATGAATAGGTGAATATATAAATGAGGGAGAAGGAGGCACTCTTATCTATGTAACTCCCAAATTTTAAAACTTAAAAGAAAAAATAGAATTATGATATAACCATTTGGTGACAACTATAGTAAATAAAATATTTGGGGGAAGAACCATCAGTATAAGATGTGGGGAAAATTATGATGAGGACAGGACATTTACAGATTCTCAAAATATCTGCCCAGAAGATAGCTATTAATTATAAAGCGAGGGGAAAAAAAACAAAAACAAAAACATTAACTTTACAGGGGAGAAACATAGAATGTCTAGAATCTCATATTATAAATCTGTTTTTCCTTTTTGAATTTTAAAATTTGGGGATGTAACATAGAGAAGAGCTTTCCTTCTCCATCGTTTATGTATTCATGTAGTCATTAACCCATTAACCAGGGGATTTAAGTTAATACTACCAGTTAAAGGGAAAAACTGCCATGAAGTACCTTCTGCTAAGATAGACTAAGGACTTCTGTGTTATTTCTGTGTTAGATTCAGAATCTGAATTTAATCATGCGGAATCATTAGATGAGCATGAATAAGGAGATATTCCACAAAATAATGAGTGAGAATTCTTTAAAAACTTCAAGATCATGAAAAGTGAGGAAAGACTAGGAAATCCTCCCAGATTAGAGGACACTACAGAAATGGCAATTAAAAGAACACATGACCCTGGAATGGATTATGAACCAGAATAAAGCAATGTATTTTACTACAAATGAGTATAGTAAGGCAACTGATAATTTGACCCATGGATTAGATAATATTATTTTATCAATATTCAGTTCCAAATTTTGATTCTGTGGTTATAAGTGAATGTTTTTGTTTTTGTTTTTTAGTAAATACATACTGATGTATTTATAGGTAAAGGAGCTTTATGTCAGTAACTTGCTCTCACTTAGGAAACAATGATCTACATCCATCTATCCATACCTATATGCATGCGTATATGTGAGAGATGGCAAATGGTAAAGAAAATATGGAAGAACATTTGGGGAATCTGTCTGAAAGGTATAGAATAATTTTTGTACAATTTCTGAAATGTTTACCTAAGCCCAAAATTATTTCATAATAAGTGTTAGAAGCAAACAATAAGCTTCAAATTTATAAACAATAGCCAGATAGAAGATATAAAGACAAAACGTTACTCACAATAGAAATGCACTGGGTGTTATACGCAACTAATGAATCATCGAACTTTACATCAGAAACCGGGGATGTACTGTATGGTGACTTACATGATATAATAAAAAATCATTAAAAAAATATAAAATATAAAATATTAAGGAATGTTTAACAAGAAATACGAAATACCATTTTATGCAAAAATATTTGAAACCATTAAAAAACACGAGTGTATTTGAACAAATATTTAGATATCTCTTGTTTTAGACAGAATGACAAAATATCATAAATACATATATTCTCCCTAATTAATTTAAACATTTAATGTGATAACATTAATTTTACCAATCATTTTTTTCTAGAATTTTTCCAGAACAAATTGTTCTAAAATTCGTATAGGGTAAAACTAAAACAAAAACAAAAAGCATGAAAACATGCATAGGAAAACCTGAAGGAAAAAAACAAAACAATTAAAGGTGATAGCACTACCCAGTATAAAACATTAGAAAATATGTTCAACTGCATTCATCTTTTTTTCAACTTCGTTCATAATACCAGAAATGCAGATTGAAATTTACTGAAATACTGTTTCTCACATTTTTAATTCAAGAAAACTAAGAAAACTTATCACAAGTGAACCTGTTATAAGCAATGCTAAATACTGAAAGATTATACCAGGTAGACTCTCGGATCCTTGGAAATGAATGATCATCAGAAATGGTAATTTTCCTCTTAATTTGTATAATATGTATGACCGTTTAAAGAAAAAAGTATATTATTGTCTGTTATGATTTTCAGTATATGTATGAGTCATACATATGAAAACTGTATCCTAAGGATAGATTGCAAGTTTTGTACATTTTATAAGAGTTGGTATAATATAAAATATAAGCATGCTAGGTTTGTATATTGTAATCCCTAAAGTATTCTCTCTCTTTCTCCCCCATATATATAACCAAATAATCAAGAAGCCAACAGATAAATTAAAATAGGATACTGAATAAATTTACATAATCTAAGAGAAAACTGGAAATGTGGAAAAAAGAAAAACAATCCTGAAGACAAAAAAAAAAATAACTACATGGTAAAGCTAAGTCTAATTAATTTATCAGGTAAAATATTAATGGCCTGAATATTAAGGCAGAGATTATCAGAACAAATTAATAAAAAAGGAGAAACAAATATATGCTGCCTAAAGGACACACACTTAACAGAGACACAGATGGGTTCAAAGTAAATGGTTAGGAAAAAAATATGCCAACCCTTTTGCAAACAGCAAAAAGTCTGGATTGGCTATACTAGTTTGATAAAATAAACTTTAAGCACAGAGTATTACAAGAGAAGATGGAGGATATTACATTATGGTAAAGGAGGAAACTCATCAGGAAAATATAAATATTATAAATGTTTATATATCTGATAATAAAGCCTCAAAACACAAAGCAAAATTTGACAGAATTAAAAATAAAATTAGACAATGCCACAATTATAAAAGGAGATGATAATACTTTTTCTGAGCATTTTGATAATAAATTAGAAAACAAAAAATTAGTCTGAACACTACCTACCACCTTAATCTAATTAGCATTTATAAAACATTACATAAACTAATTGCGGAATACACTTTTTTGTTGCATATGGAATATTCACCAAGATATCAAACATATCTCCATAAATATAAAAGAATCAAAATTATATGATCTGTGTTCTCTGACCACAGTGTAATTTAATTAGATACTAATAGCAATAAGATTTCTAGAAAAGTCCCAATTTTCTGGAAATAAAACACTATATTATGACTAGGTCATGGTCCAAAGAAAATAAGGAAATATTTTGAACTGAATGACAATGAAAATAAAATATATCAAAAATTGTGGGATGCAGCTAAAGCAGTGCTTACAGGGAAACATATAGCTTTAAATGGTTATATTACAGAGAAGAAAGTTCTAAATCACTCAGGTAGAAGAATGAAAAAAACAAACAGAAAACTTCAACAGCCTCATATGTATTAAACAAATTGGACTTGTTATGAAAAAAACTAATAAATTTCAAGCCCAGGTGGTGTCACATAGGTGTTTACTCAAATGTCAAGGAATAATTAATGCCACATTTTTTACAAATCCTTTAGCAAACAGAGGAAAAACACTGCACAAATCATTCATGAAGCCAGCATAACCTTAATACTAAGTTCTGATAAAGTTACAAAAATAGAAAGTTAGAAACCATGAATCCCTCATGAACATAGATTCAAAGCTATTAACAGAACATTAGCAAATAAAATCAGACAATAAAACACTTTGTTAAAGTAGGGATTATCTCAGTAATGCCAGTTTGAAAATCAGTGTAACTTACCATACTATGACAATTAAAATGTAAGAACTTATATTTTAAAGAATGCAGAAAAAAGCTCCTGACAAAATTCAGCATCAGCTATCATTAAAAATTCTTCAGTAAACTCACTAATCCAATGAGCAGCACCTTTGTAAAACCTACAGCTAACATTACATTCAATACTGAGAGACTGAGCTCTTTCCCCCTAAGACTCGGAACAAGGCAAGCATGCATGCTCCTACCGTTGCTGTTTAGCACTCTACTGGATGTCCTTAGGCAAATAAAATAAAATTCGTAAGACAGGCAAGGAAGAAGTAAAAACTCTCCCTATTGGCATATGATACATTAGTTTACAGAGAAAATCCCAGTGAATTCACTGGCTACTGGAATTAATAAGTAAATATAACAAGGCCAGAAAGTACAAGGTTAGTAGACAAAATCTATTGTATTGTATTGATGTATACCAGTAGCACACATTTGGGAAATGAAATTTTTAAAAATCCACTTCTAATAATGACAAAAATTATAAAATATTTAAGACTAAATCTAAGAAAATATGTACAAGAGAACTACACTGAAAAATAAAAACATAGCTGGGGAAAAAATAAAGAAGACAAAAATAAAGGTAGAAATACATCCTATGTTGGAAGAATAAAACAGAAAAAAAAAAACCAACCAACTTTTACTATACCTTCAGATATAATGAGCATGTTACTGTCAAAGGAAGAGGCTCTTGCTGTGTCAACTTT
>NC_048228.1:88972390-88989867 GCF_002007445.2 Ailuropoda melanoleuca | reverse complement strand
CCTCAGAAATGAATAACCCAATGATTATGTATACATGATTACAATAGCATCGAGAAGGGAACAGCATGGTATGTTAGTACCACCTTGTTATTGTAAGTTAAGTTCGAGGGAATGTGGGTGAATTTCATGACTTAAATTAACCGTGATTTATTACCTCACAGTTCTGTGGGTGGGTAATTTAAGCAGTGCTCAGTTGAGTAGCCCTTGTTTCACCTGATCATACTCATGTGGCTACAGTCATCTGAGGTTTGACTAGAGCCTTGATTAGGGAGATTGGCTGGAATGGCTCATCTCAGCTCACATGGTCTCATCCTTCAATAGGCTATCTTGAGTTCCCTCACACAGTATACTACATTCTAAGAAAATGGAAGTGGAAACTTCAAGGTCTCCTCTAGTCTGGGAAGATGTACATCACTTCTGGTCAAAGCAAGTATAATAAAGCCATCCTAGACTCAGAGTGGAGAAATAGATTCCATCTTTTTTTTTTTTTCGGTGAGGCGTGGCAGAATCACACTGCAAAGAAGCATGCGTCTAGAAATGAGAAATTCTTTCAACCACCTTTGCACACAATCCATCACAATGGAGGAATGGTGGGATGATTGAGGAAGGAGGAGGGTGACAACAGATTCAATATTTAAGGCCAGTGTTTGAACAGTTGCATTAATAAAAATATAATCTCAGCTTTGAAACATGAGCGAGACACAGTGCAAACTGCAAGGACAAGCTCAGTATGGGAGACACACAAATAATTTACTTACTTAGAAATTCTGATTTGAGGTTCCTGAAAAGTAGAAATTGAAGACTTACATCAGAATTCACTATATTTTTGTAAAAATCTTGTACATTTGCATAGTGTATATTCTATAAAAATAATTCTTAAAGTTTCTCCCCAAATGGTAGGAGAAAACCAGCATCACAATATACTGATTTATTATAAAGGTAATTAAAATATTATATTATTGCTTCAGGGGTAAAGATATTAATGGATAAGAATATGACCTTGGAATGAAACTCACACATATACAAAGACCTAGTATATTATAAAAATGACATTAGTACTAAATGAGAAAAGCAAAAAACCCTATACAAGAAATTATAACAGGTAGTTAATATAAGAGGAATCACGAGTCTATTAAACCTGTGACAGACAGATACTCAAACATACCTGTAATCAGGGAAATATAAATTAAAATAACCAAGAGATACTATATTCTCCCATTTAACTGGCAAAAATTAAAATGCATGGATACCAAATTTAGCTAGCATAAAGTTGACTTCTCATTTTCTTGAGATAGAAGAGTAAATTGATAATTCATTTTGACAGTAATTGGGCAATCTAGTAAAGTTGAAAATGTACGGACCATATGGAAAAATAATTCAACTGCTTATATGTCCTTAAGAATTTTTTGTGTGTTTTTACAATGAAACATGGCTAAGTACGTTTATTGTTGCATCGTATTTTGCAAAGTGAAAAAATTATAAACTACTCAGTAGGTTTATAGATAAACTATAGTGTGTTTGTATGAAGAAATAATATATAAAGTTAAAATGAATGCAATATAGAAAATATTCCAAGTATAAGTAGATCTTAAGTAACAATTTTGAGAGAAAAAAGTAACTTTAACAACGGTGCTTAGGAAAACATTTATATTAATAATAAAAGCACACAAACAATATGTTGTTTTTATATATGGTTGTGTTGAAAAACACTGACCATAGATAGTAATTGCCTCTGGGACAGAAGGGAAATGAGATGAGGAGGAGAAAACTAAAATCTTCAACTAAAGTGTGGTGTATTTCCTTCAAAAAAACATTTGACGTGAATATGATACAGTAATATTTTTAAAATTCTGGGTGATGTGCAAAAGAATATTTGTTATATTTTTCTTCACTTGTCTGTAGTTAACATAAAATGAAAAATTGAATTTTAGTTATTTAAACTGCTTTAGCAGTGATCCAGGAAAAGTTGGATATTAAGAACAAATATTTATTGAATATATGCCATATTCCACAGCATATAAGATGCAATACCTCAGCTAATGTTCAGAATAACGTTATGTGGTGGATGGCATTTTTGTTACCATTTTACTTCATTTTATTTTTTATTTTTTAATTTTTATTTTGTTTTATTAGTCACCATACAGTACATCCCCAGTTTTTGATGCAATGTTCCATGATTCATTATTTGTGTATAACACCCAGTGCACCATGCAATACGTGCCCTCCTTAATACCTATCACCGGCCTATCCCAATCCCCCAACCCCTCCCGTCTGAAGCCCTCAGTTTGTTCACTCATTTATGTTACCATTTTATAGGTTAAAAAACTGAGCTGCAAGAGATTAGGCTTACTGTCTGAAGTCATAGATCTAGTTAGTGGTACAACCTGAATTAAAGGTAAGGTACTCCAGGATCTGGGTAATGTGAGATTCATTCTTGGACTTTAAGTTCATTTTCCCATGAAAAATAATTTAGGAGATTTCACTATACAAGTTGGAAGGCATGACATGAATATACTGGCAGAATTTGGGGACTGTTAGGCAGGGTTTGGCTATTCTAAGGTTGCTTATACAGGGCTACGGATGAGAAGAGTATGGGAATTTGGCAATTAATCCAGAGAGAGTGCGGTGTTATGGGCAAAGTAGACCTTTCTACTCTTAAGAGGGCAGATGGCATGACTCTTGCAGAACCAAATGACAGGCTGCTGTTGACGTCAATTATCAGACACAGTCATTAGCAAAGAAAAATCTATGGCTAAAATATAGTTACTGGACAGGATGGAGGGAACAGGCAAGATGTTTAGAAACTTTGAAGAATAGATTTAAAGGAGAGTCACTATTAAGTAAGACAAAACTCTGTTGCTGGCAAATACTCTTTTAATGTTGATGGTATCACTTCCACGCCAAAGATTTTACATTTCCCCTGTCTATTACTTGGGGTGCTGAAGACAAAGAGGAAGAACTGCAATATAGTTTTGAATTAGGAATGATATAACTGACTTTTGACAAAACAAAACAAACATAAGAGAGAACCTGGTGATTCCCTCTTCATGGAGGGAAAGACTATCCTCCCAAAGCACATCTCTTTGTCACATCTCCCAAAATTGAATTCTTGACTGAAAAGATAGGACATTGAATCATTGGGATGGTGGGTCTTGAGGAGGACTGTCAAATCACCTTTTCTTCTCCTAAGTTTTAAATCATCCAGAAAAAGAATTGTCAATCACATGCAACTCCGAACATCAGTTTTATGACTTATAAGGCTAACCTGGAAAAATCACATCTTTAAATTGAGCTTACTTCTCTAGACATGGGTGGATTTGGATGTCATTAGGCCTTCCTCAAAGGGAGAGCCTCTTTAATCTGGCAGAGAGAGGAAAATCTGTGCCTGTCCAGGATAAACCACTCTGCTCTTCAAGAAACAAAGCTGCTGAGTCATACCTTCTTTATCACTTCTTCCAATTCAGCCCTCCCATGGGAATGGAAACAAGCAGTTTTCCCTTTTTTCTCTTCTCCTGAGAAGTGGATATTCTTCCTTTCAATGGGAGCTGGACTGGGTAAAAGCAGTTATCACTCAGGTAGCAGTTCTTACATTGGAATGGAGGAGAGCAATAAGAAAGAGATTCTTCTCACTCTCCCTCACCCACTCGAGGAACACAGTGGGGCAAAATAATTGAGTTCATTGTGTTTCCTTGGCTTTGTTTACTATCCAATGCCGGAGTAAATGAAAACAATCATCTAATCACTGAAGACTGGGAGTAGAAGCAAAACGCTAACTGGGAACTCCTGGCTGACTTTGGGAACTGGGACCTTGGTCTTCTCTGACCTTTGCACTTGAACTGAAGTATTGGCTCTTCTTGGTTCTTCAGTCTGCCAGCCTTCAGACTGGAATTACACAACGGGCTCTCCGATCTTCTAGCAAAGCAACTACTGAATTAAACTGATCCTTTAAAGGAAGTTGTGATATATTTCATTATTTCACGTATCACTTGGTGAGAATGAAGGTAGATTTCATTACTTTTGCACTACATTTATAAATAGTAGTTTTAGGCAAATCAAGCTGTTAAAGCTTTTTAATTAGAAAACTTTAAGGATTATTATTTTATTCTTAAAAACCCAAACAGTTAATGATTGTTAAGATGTTGAAATACATGGGATGATGATTATAAGCATTAGACCTGAAATCCAATATTTTTTAAATGACTGACAGTGTTACATGACTATTGCCACATAATCTTTATTACATTTTCTCCAATGAGCACACCCAAATCCCACAAAATAAGCTTTATAAGGTAGTGTGAATTATGAAAAAAAAATAAGTAGACTTTGGTGGAGAGGAACTGTTTGAGACACGTTGACACCTACCTTATGTGTGGTTCCATCATAGGATGCAATGTTTTCACTGGTTTGTGACTTCAAGAGGAAGGTTGGGGATGGTCAGGAAAAGAAGAAACCAGAAGGTAAAACATACCAAAAATGTTTTTCGGAAAGTTTAAAGATCAAGTTGAAAAACTTCTGTTATATTCTCCTTGTTTGAACCTTCATTATGTCTCTTTCATCTCATTTAAAAGTATAATATCCCGACTATCATAGTTTTCCATTGTGTTCTTTTTATAACCCATGTAGACCAAGTCATTTGAGTTCAAGAACTGTATCATACACTTGTTAGCATCCCCACCTACAAGTGATTAGAAGGCTTTTCTTCTCGATACAGGCTTAATAGGTATTGTTTGAAATAATTAAAGAAATACCATCCTAAGGTTCTTTAAAATAAATATGAGGGCATTGTCTACAAACTATTCCTAGTCCATATGGACAGAAATGCAAAGTGAAACATGTTTTATCACAACACAGAGCTTCATGGCCAATGCCAATATTCTCAGCCCATCTTGACCAGACCATCTTTATTCTACACTGAAGCCATGGGTGGCAAACCTAGTCTAGCTAGGTTTATTGTGGGTATCAATTGTTGATATCTAGAATGAAAAGGAAGATTGAATATCACAAAATAATAGGCTTTGCTAAAACCTGCAAGTTTTTAAAAATTATGGTGATTTGGTATCTCCTAAGTGTAAATGTATCACATTATGTTAAATTTATAATAGACACGAAAATGAGAACTCTGTGGAAACTAGCTTGGGAGAGTATGGACTAGCTGTGTCCAATAAAACTTTCTGTGGTAATAGAAATGTCTGATATCTGTGCTGTGCCATATGGGAGCCATTACACACATGTGGCTATTGAGCCCTTGAAATGTAGCTAGTGTGACACAGGAATTAAATTTTTTATTTTATTTACTTTAAATTAATTTAGATGTAAACAGCCTCATGTGGCTGGTAGCTACATATTTGTATGTGTGACCATTTTGCAATTCAAATTCCAGACTCAAGTTATTTTGACTCTCTGGACCCTGGGGGCATTAACTTCATGCCATTGATGACTGTGAAGCAACAGAAAGAAAATAATATTTAAAGGTTAGGCATTGAGAGTTTGCAGAATATATTACAACCAGGGCTATTATAATAGCAAATATTAACTGAAAATGCTTTTTTTAAAAAATATGTTATGTTAGTCACCATACAGTATGAAAATGCTTTCTATGTGCCAGACATTGGTTAAAGGGTTTTACAAGAATTAACTCATTTTTATCTCATAACAACCTTTTGAAATTAGAATTATTATTACACCCATTTTATTGATGAAGAACATGAGGCACAGAGAAGGTAAGTAACTTGTCCAGGACCAACCAGCTCATAAATGTTGGGAGTGTGGATGCAAACAGACAGCCTTACCCAGAATAGAACCTCCAAGTATAACTTTCAGCTCTCCTGGGGCATATACCATAATTTACTGAATCTAAAATACTATTGATATAAGATCCTCCATTATTTTATCAGTCTCCAAGAAAAGAAAAACAACCACAAATATTGTCAATAAACTGATAGGCCACTAATCATAAAATGCAATCAGAAATGATATGACATGGGAAAAAATGTGACTTAGTATAAGGAAATATTTTAGCACTGCTGATAAGATTCAGGTCTTTTCAGTTATAAGTAATCATCAGCTTTTGAGTAAAATACATGAATTTGGGATTATTATCGTGGCCTGAAGATAAGAGACGAGAACAAGTAATAAGATTGGATTTTAATAAAACTCTTTCAGGAGCTGCATCTTTTACAGGAAATAAGGACAGGAGAGCATACATTAAAAGTTGATATCTGTCAACCTTGATTATCACCATGTAATCCGTGTGTGCACCAAACTCTCCATACGTAGAAAAGGAAAAATATAGATGCCTCAATTGCATTTTCAAGGAGAAACCAGGACCACTAATCCTTGATTTTAAAAGGACCACATTCTAATCTAATTCTGCCTTATCTCAGACTTGCCAAAAACAAGGACTGGAACAACCATTAGACAAGTCTCCACAGCAGTGAGGCATCCATTGTGGCTGCTAGAACATCAAATATTATTATAAGAAGAAACTGTTGGAAACATTAATTCAGTGCAGTCACAACGTCTTCTTAATGATTCCCAGATACTTCACCTGGAAAACCTTCTTTGTCTCCCTAGGCAGGTGTGTACTTTATCCTATGCTCCAGTCAGTCTTTATTTAAGAATAATGTCATGGTGATGTAACTATGTATTTTCAGGTCTATCTCTGTTTTACATAATACATGTTGTGTCTTTTCATCTTATGACTTTAGTACTCAGAAAACCCCTGGAATATATTAGGAAATGACTTTTATTTATTTTCCAACCATAGGCACTTAATGACTACGAGGCAAAGAAGAAAAATTAAGCATTCATAGGTGCCTATGACACAACCTGAATATATTCGACACTACAGAACCTCACTAACAATCCTATTATAATAGCTAACTTGACATAGTGTATATATGTTGCTTGTCTGGTCACAGTCTCTCCTCCCTTCTAGCATGAGAGGTTCCCTTTTGGGGTGGGGATGTTGCTGAACTGATATATGTTGCTTGTCTGGTCACAGTCTCTCCTCCCTTCTAGCATGAGAGGTTCCCTTTTGGGGTGGGGATGTTGCTGAGCTGGTAAGGTATGGGTCTAGAACTTCTTATAGCCTTTTGGGTTCCATTTGGGGGAGAGTCTGCATGAGAATGAAGCCATCACAAAGGAAAATAAATAAGGAGTGGAAAGACAGAGTCTGGTAGCCTCATTTGAGCACCTGCATCTAACAGTAAGTAGACTTTTCAATTATATAAGCCAATAATGCCTCCCTTTCTCCAAACTAAGATGAGTATTAGGTGAATAACTTTTTGGATTGGAAGGTAACCCTTTCAATGATTCTGTATTGAAACAATACTTTATGTACCTTTCTTTAAGTACCATTAAGCAACTATTATGTGCCAGTACTTATTTTGCTTAAAATATGGAAGATTTTATCTATTGGTCCTAGTATTGAAGACTTTAACACATATCAGCTACTACTCAGTACTCAGTTACTATTTGTAGAAAGTGGTATTCCCTTGCCAGGCTTCAGTAGAGCAGCTGCACATAGAAGTGTAAATATCACAGGAATATCCTAAAGTATGCTTCATGTCATGGACCATGTCTGTCCTACAGAAAAGTACTCCTGCTTATTTCTTTCAGCCAATATTTAATTTGTATTTTTTCTAAACATTTTGATAAATACTAATTTTTGAGAACTAAATAGGAACCCCCGATCTAATAAATATTAATTAACTCTATTACTTTAAGGGAAAGAAGACTATAATTTTTAACCTACCAAATAGCTAATTAGGAGATAAGTGTACACTAGAAATCAAGCAAAACTGGAGTAAACACTTGAATTTTGGTCCAATCTTGAGAATACCATCTACCAAAAAAAAAAAAAAATTGAGGGTAATTTGCTTAATCTTTCTGATTCATGTTTAAGAACAAGTATGTAGAATTAGATTATGTCTGAGATTTCTTCAATTTCATATAATCACAAAATATGGAATGATATCCTTAAGAGATCATCTGTGAGAGTCCTCTGATTTTGAAAAGAATTATAAGGACTTTCATATTTCATTTTACTCTATAAATCTTCACTCTGACTAATGTATTCCATGTTAATTGAATGAGACCATATCTCTAGTGTTGCTAGACTATACTCTGAACCAATGCTAACCAATTTTTAATTGACATTAATAGCTATGTCAGTAATCTGGCTCATGGAGAAATAGGACACAGAAAAAGCTCTATGTGTAATTTACCTCTGAAATGTTTGGCCCCCACATGAATACATTTTTATCACTCAAAGACTAAGAATAATTCTTAAGTAGATATTATTAAGATAAATTGGGTGTTATTAGATAATACTTACAGGTCTATATCTCAGGAACTGTGCAAAGTGCATTACGTGCCTCATTCAATTTTCATTCTAATTTTTGATAAACATAATACTTAATGGGTGAAAACATGGGTTTGTTAATGGTCATGCCAGAATTCAATATTTGGCTGATATGCCTAAATTTAAATTTAAGTTTCTAAACCAAAATTAGATCCTATTAAAATGTTTTCCTTATTCTCATAATTTATACAGGTCTAAAGAACATACTTTCTCCCATTTTATTTGTAACTCCAGAGAAAAAACAGAATTGGGAAGCACACAATTACTTTTCTTCTAAAGTAATTTATGGTTGAAACAATAGAATTTCTTCTTTTGGAATGTCCTGCAGTGGCTCTTCTATCTTATAGTGCCATTATTGTTTTATTTGGATGGCTTAGGTTACACCATGGTAAAGAACAACCTCAAAAATCTCAGCTTTGTTACATAACAAAGGTTCATCTTTCATGTAAAGTCCACTGGAAGTCTGAGCAACGCTCCAGGGCAAGCTATCTTCACGGTCCAGGCTGAAGAAGCCTCCACCATCCTGTAGCTACACCAACTCATTGATCCCCATTGGTTATTGTGGGAGAGGAAAGTGGACCACCAGCAATTAATTTTTTCAGTCTAGAAATAAGAAGTATCACTTGTACTTTAAACTCATTGGTTACAACTGGAACAAAGGGGTTTCGGAAATAGTCCTCTATGTGACTAGAGCAGCAGAAACTGGATATGGGGAACACTAGCAATGTCTTCCACAAGCTTCATTAACGTAGGCTATCCAAAGTCATTGTGCATGTCTGTTATCAAGTTGGCAGAGAGTGAAGGAATAGGAAGGACCATACATGAGACATTATTGTGCCCCAGGTGCAGGAGTGGCGCTTCAGCCAGAATCTAGTCATACCTCACCTCAAGACAGGCCAGAAGTGTAATCTAGATATGTGGCCTGACTTGAAAGAAAATAAATTTGGAAATGTCTAGCATATCCTGTCACGTGGCATTGTCCTCTCTTGGCAAACTCTCCACCCAAATCTTAATTTTAGTACTTCCTTCCTTCAAGCTAGTGTAAATATTTAGCCCAGATATCTCTCTCAAGTTCCAACTCATATCAAATTGGATGTATCAAAATCATGTCCGCAACTGAATACTTGATTTCTTTTCATGCATCAAACTACACCACCCAGTTCATATCCAGTCAGCTCATTTTCTTAGATCTACCTTCAAGTATATCCAGAATTGGAGTAGTCCTCATCACTTTCACTGCTGGTGCCTCACCCAAGCCGCCACCTCTTACTGGGATGACTGCAAAAACTTCTTAACTGGTCCATCTATTTCTTCCCTTAGCCCTACATTCCATTCTCATCACTAAAGCTGGAATAACCTATGCAAAGCATGAGCAGGATTTTGCCTCACTGCATTTTCACACTTATGCTGGTGCCCTTTTAGGAATTAGTCCATGCACCTCAGGCAATAAAGACATCTGCTCTTTTGAAGGGGAATAAGTCAAGATTTGTAGAACCAACCTGATTACTCCTTTGTTTTTTCTGTGACTTTGTTTCCTACTTTCACTCCCAACATAATTGACAATGATTGCATAGAATAAGAATTTTTTCTTCTTCCTGGTGACATTGGGAATTAGCTTTCCTCTGATAGAGATAGTATAAATTATAAGGTATGTGATAATTTTTAAGATATTTACTAAGCCACAAAGACTGAGAAACATGCCATGCTTTTGTTGCCACATCTACTGTAATTTATTTAAGTCATATATTGAGAAAGTAATAGCTGAAGCCTTACAGTACTGTGTTTTCCTAATGGCAATTTATGAAGTTCACCACATGTCTTCCATATGAAAGTAAACAATGCATGGAAAGTGGCTATTACTTGTCTTTTCTCTTCTCCCATTGCACTTATGCACACACACAATGATAAGCATATACCTGCACATATATAAAATCTTCCTCCGTCTGTTCACATTATGTGTGTGCATCTCTAAGACATTTTATGCCATGATATTGCTAACTTATTATTTCCTGTGATGCACATTATGTCTTCTTTTAAAATATGGAGGTATTATTTCACCATTTTCCTTGGAAATGATTTTAATCATCTAATAAGATATTCTTGTATGTATGTGTTGGGGGGTTATTTTGCTATATTTTTGTCTTTTCAGTTTACTTTTCTATTTTATTACATTTATCAAAGTGAAGTTTCAAAGACCATAATATTCTATTACAATAGTAGAGGGATCAAAATTCTTTGCAAACATCAAATATTGTTTACTTTTATTTTTTCAACTTTTGAAGTTGCCAATACATTTTTATATTTGCCAATTTCATTTGGTATTTGCTACCTTATATGAAGCATGAGGGATTTTTTTCTTTAAAAGTCAATGGAAGCCTCATACATTTTTTTTAAAGATTTTATTTATTTATTTGACAGAGAGAGACAGCCAGTGAGAGAGGGAACACAGCAGGGGGAGTGGGAGAGGAAGAAGCAGGCTCCTAGCAGAGGAGTCTGATGTGAGGCTCGATCCCAGAATGATGGGATCACGCCCTGAGCTGAAGGCAGACACTTAACGACTGTGCCACCCAGGCACCCCTATACATGATTTTTTAAAGTACATAGTGTGTGAGGAGTTATAATAAACACTATTATTTAACTTGCCCCCATCTGGAAGATACACAGATTAGGCATATGTCAATTTTGGTCATCAGATTCTTTAGGGGCCAGTGAGGAAAGCTATTCTAATTATGGAACGGTTTTCTTTCTATACGCATACAGCTGTGTTGAAGAGCACATAATATATGTTGGAAGATTCTGTTTCTAGCAAAGCTATGTTAGTTGCCTACAAATCATTGTTACTGTCTAGTTTATGCAGTTATTTAGCAAATATGTATATTGCTTATTGTGACTAAAACTTTGTGTGGAGGCTTGCTGAAAGATAAAATCACAATTCCATCTTGGAGTTTGTCTTCAACAGGTTTACAGTCTAGAAGGGAATCAATAAGGATGTGAAAATCACACATGAAATCTTGCCTAATCCACCTCTTCCCATTAACTGATCTCCTTCATTTGTTTGTTTTCCATTTTGTCTCTTCCTCTTGAAGAACAATATTCTATATTATGTTTTTATTAGTTGTTTTGGCATCCTCTACAAAACTTAACAACCTGAGGATAGATACGGATTATTATATTTGACTATATCCAATACTACTGGCCATCCATTGAATACCCAGTAAACATTTGTGAAATCAGTAAATGGTGCATGTTCGAAAGATTATTTATACATTTATTTAAGGATTTTTAATAATATGCAATGATATTCTGAATAATAGAGGAATCAGACTAATGTTATTTTTTTTTAGATTTTTACTTATTTATTTATTTTAGAAAGAGGTGTGTGCATATGTGTGCCAACAAGGAGGCCAGAGGGGCAGAGGGAGAGGGAGCGAGAGAATCCAAGGCAGACTCCACAGTGTGGAGCCTGACACAGGGCTCCCTCCCATGACCCTGAGATCATGACCTGAGCTGAAACCAAGAGTCAGTCTCAACCGACTGAGCCACCCAGGTGTTAATATTATTAGTATCCTGATAAGAAGAGGGAAGACAAAATAAAAAAAATTCTTTCTTTCTTTCATTTGAGAAAATGTTTGCTTTTTTCATTCATCGAGTAATAGTATGTAATGCTAATCCACCTTCTCAATGGAGAATTTTCTCTGGAGATTTTCTTTCTTTCTCGATCTTTCCCACTCTCTTTTATGTTGCTGGCAGCCTCCTCTGGGATGGCTTAGTGCTCAGTTGGAGCCACCTGAGCATTCAAACTTCTTTACTAGGCAAACATTAAAGATAAAATATGGTTATACAAAAAGGCCATAAATACAGCTTTTGCAAAATTCCTGGGAACAAAGATCTCCTAATCCAGTTTAATCTAAGTAGTTTTGTCATGTGTTAAGGATTACTTAGGAATCCTTCTTGAGGAAACTCCATAATGTTTTCCAGAGTGACTGTATACTTTGCATTCCCACCAGCAGTGAAAGAGGGTTCCTTTTTCTCCACATCCTCACTAACACCTGCTGTTTTTTGTGTTGTTGATTTTAGCCATTCTGACAGGTGTGAGGTGATATCTCATTTGGTTTTGATTTTCATTTCTCTGATCAGTGATGCTGAGCATCTTTTCATGTGTCTGTTGGCCATTTGTATGTCTTCTTTGGGAAAATGCCTAATCAGGTGGGACTAACAAGAAGTTTTGATGAACAGGGGCGCCTGGGTGGTGCAGTTGTTAAGCGTCTGCCTTCGGCTTAGGGTGTGATCCCGGCATCCTGTGATCGAGTCCCACGTCAGGCTCCTCCGCTGGGAGCCTGCTTCTTCCTCTCCCACTCCCCCTGCTTGTGTTCCCTCTCTCACTAGCGGTCTCTCTCTCTCTGTAGAATAAATAAATAAAATCTTGAAAAAAAGTTTTGAGAACATGTAGGTGCATGAATAGACTCCATGGAAAAGTGTTTAGGTATAACGGTGTGCTTTCCTAGGATGATGCTGATGGGTGCTCAACGTGAAGAGGTAGTCAAATAATGATAGTAGCCTTTCGAACTAATTTCAACTTTGTATAATTGGCGACAGGTGTTATATTATTTTAAAACTTAAATAAAATGGTATCTGTGAATTTAATTGGAAACCTGAATTTTTTTTATCATTATTACTTTCTCCTTTGAACAAAATATTGGCCCCTTATGAGTGAGGTCTTCTAGCATAATAATTAATAACATGGACCTTGGATTTAGACATCCCAGTCTATAGTTTCTTGTTATTGTAACAGAAATAACACTACCTCATAGGATTATGACTACATTTTTGAAAAACATTTAAAACAGAGTCCGGACCTTGTCATAATTGTTTAAGCTTGCCGTAATTGTCATGGTTCTCATTGTTACTGTTATTATACACTTATAAATGTGTTACTTACTTTCTCTAAATCTCAGTGTCCTTCTCTGGACCAATAGGACTATGCTATTTACACTAAAGAATGTTTTGTAAGTGTACATTAGTTATTGTTAGGTCTTAGAAAGCATTATACAAATCAAAACCAATATTTTTTCATTTTTATAACTATTATTATTTTATTATACATATTTATTTATTTACCAGCTAGGTGAACCTTTAGCAAAATTATTTAATACCTCCCTGCCTTAGTCTCTTCATCTGGAAAATTGGGACAACATTATAAAATGTCCCTATGTATAGGGACTTTTTAATAAAGGTAAATAGAGTTTATAGTAAGCATTCAACAAATAAGGACTACAATTATTTTCATATTGTTATTGTTGCTATTATTGTACGTCATCGTCATGATTTAGTGTGGAATAACCATCCATAATGTAAAACAATCTGCTTTTCAGTCAGCTCAATGAAATTCTATCCATCAGTTAAGGGGTTCAGTGATTAAAGAGACCAGACATGCTGTTTTCCATAACCAGACTGTTTTAATGTCCTACGAAGTGTATTTTATTATACAAGCATATATTTGCCAGTGAATGATGGAAATATTTTCCTTTTATTTGCTATACTAGTTATTTGTTTCTTGTCACTATTTTCAAAATAAAATGTCATCTCCAATGGGAAAATGAAAACTGAAATTTTCAGATGTCATAATTACCATGAAAGTCAAAACATATTATTTAAAAATTAATAGATGTGTTAAAAGATAAGGGAGATATGACCTTCATTATCTCATGAGGAATTAAACTTGCTGGCACATAATGCATGTCTATTGGACAAATAAATGACTGTTCAGTCTCCTTTATGTCACCTGCCAAGCGTAGTTTCCTTTAGCTAAGAACACTAAAGAGCGATTTTGAAATTTCCAGTAGAATTTAATCCATTTTTAGATTAAATCATTCTTTACGATCAAATATCTAATATTAAGGATTGATAATGAAGAACAATTTCAGAAGAAGATATACATTTATCTTACATTTTAGCTTTCAATGAGTTTTAGTAGTAATATGAGGTCTTGTACACAAGGCTTACATAGTCTTTGTTTAATAATTCCTAAGCTGTAAAGAATGTATAATCAAAATGAATGTAAGCTACATTTTTTTCCTCTACAAATGACAAGCTTTGTAAAAGTTTTAAAAAAGTTATCACATTGAAGACACCTGTATAGAACCAGTCTAAAATGATGGCAATTAAAAATAAATTAACTCCGGATACCTGGCTGGCTCACTCAGTAGAGCATGTGACTCTTGATCTCAGGGTCATGAGTTCAAGCCCCACATTGGGCCTGGGGCCTACTTAAAAAAAATAGGGGTGCCTGGCTGGCTCAGTCAGTGGAACATGCAACTCTTGATATCGGGGTTGTGAGTTCAAGTTCTGCATGAGGCATACAGATTATTTTAAAAAATAAAATCTTTTAAAAATATATAAAAATAATTTAATTTGTAAAGTTTTATTCATTGAGAAGAATATCGCAAGCTGAACTCAGATATTTACAGTACTTACAAATAAGTTCTAGTGCTAAGAAGAATGTTATTAATGGTGCCCTCCCCTTGAGTTTGCCTGGGGCGGTTCTGGTTTAAACATCTTATTATGTGATTATTGGCAACACTGCCTTCTTTCTTCAAATTGTCTTGCTTTTAATGACATATTCTGTGATCACCATGCTTAGACAAAATCTAAACTGTATTCTGAAAGATGTGTAGGAGCTAGGTAAAGAAGGTTGTGGAGCAGGGAAGAATAGACAAGAGGGAATCACATGTTCTGAGACCCCTAGGAATGAGTATTTTTGAGAAACTCAAGTTCAGCGTGAGAGGAGTGGAGCATTTGAGGGATATGAAGTATTGAGAGTTAAGTCTAAACACGAAGGCAAGAGCCATTCCAATGCTCTTTTTTAATGGAAGATTTTAGTGGCTCTATTTAACTTTTCTTTAATTATTTTATATTATTTCATTTTATTTTTAGGGCTGCCCCGGATCTTCTGGTTGCAATGACAGACATCTTATAAAGACACTGATTTTGCCATAAAACATGTTTGTTTTCTGTATCTCTTCATCTTTGCCCATGACCTCTATATAACCATGAATTTGGACCTTGCTATGTACTAAATGTATCCCCCTAAAATGTATATGTTCAAATGTTAACCTCCAGTGGTGATGGTAACTGGAGGCAGGGCCTTTGACAGGTGATTAGTCATGAGGGTGGAGCCCTTATAAATAAGACCCCACAGAGCTCCTTTGCCCTTTCCACTGTGTGACCATACAGGGAGAAGATAGTCATCTATTAGCCAGCAAGTGGGGTCTCACCAGACAGCAAATCTGCAGGTGGACTTCCCTGCCTCCAGAAATGTGAGGAATAAATGTTTGTTATAGCAGCCAGGATGAAATAAGATACACCCGAAGTATATATAGTTTCTGAGTGTTTTTCCTTCAATGCTTATTACCTATTACTAGTGAATTTATTCCTTTAATGGACATTACAGGAAGCACAGAGGATGTCCCATGGTCCACTGGCACAGTTCTCCTTAGTATTTGAAATCTACTTTAGCAAGAATGGATTTAAAAATGGTTGCTGAGTGCCGTAGAAAGAACCTTGAAAATGGAAGAGACTGAGTTCGAAGTTAAATAGAGTTTATGATTATTTTGTTATTTTATGGATCCTCTGCCTAGGAACTATGCTCATATGTCCCACCCACTCCCATAATAATCACCTTCTTTTTAAAATTACAACGCATTTTGAAATGGGGAGTCAGGACTTAAGGCTCTACTCAAGGCTTCTCCCACTAGCTAGCCATGTGACCTTGACCTAATACCATGCTTCTCTTAGCTTCAAATTTGTTTTGTTAATGATAAAAGAGTTGAATATGGGGAACCGGGTGGCTCAGTTGGTTAAGCATCTGCCTTCAGCTCAGGTCATGATCCTGGGGTCCTGGGATCAAGCCCCACATCAGGCTCCCTGCTCAGTGGGGAGTCTGCTTCTCCCTCTTCCTCTNCATGATCCTGGGGTCCTGGGATCAAGCCCCACATCAGGCTCCCTGCTCAGTGGGGAGTCTGCTTCTCCCTCTTCCTCTCCCTCTGCAGCTCTCCCCTCACTCATGCTCTCTCTTTATCTCAAATAAATAAAATAAAATCTTTAAAAAGAGAGTTGAATACATGATGGCTTGTGCCCTCTGGGCTCTAAATTCCTATAAGATTTAGAAATCTCTTAAAATGTCCTTGTGCCCTAGGAAAAGCCTCAAGCATGTACTGTATTTGACCTGCTAAACCAAGCATAAATCATTGCTTAAGGCTTTGGGGCCTGGCCATCATGTGCTTCTCTGACAGCATTCATGATGCATCATGGGACAGTCCCAGAGCTCAGGTGACGGTGGTGACCTGTACTATAGATGAGAAATCTGTCCTACTCAGCCTCAAAAAGTAACAACTACTGCTCTCATATTAAAGTCATAGTTTAAGGCCAAATCCACACAGGGCAAGCAGCTCAAATTACTTGGGTTCAAGATTCTTACATAGAAAATCTGTACCAATCTTGTCAATATTAGGAGTTGACTTTTTCAAGCATCTATGATAGACAGAAATTGAAAAATCTTATTATTTTCTTTCTTGGGGATAAAATTAGGAAGGACATAATGAAGATTTCAAGAGATTTAATAAATCCTCTTTGTGGGGTGCCTGGGTGGCTCAGTCAGTTAAGCGTATGCCTTCGGCTTACATCATGATCCCAGGGTCCTCGATCGAGCTCCATGTTGGTCTCCTTGGGACCCCGCTTCTCTCTCTGCCTGTGCTCCCCCGATTGAGCTCTTTGTCAAATGAATAAATAAAATCTTTAAAAAAATAAAAAAATAAACCCTCTTTGTGCATTTTGTGGATTGTTAGCAATGTGCCCAATGTGTACTGTGTCGATGGGCGTATCTTCCACATAACTCATGTTAATTCTTCATTTGTTTGTTTCAAGTTTTTATTTAAATTCCAGTTAGTTAACATTCAATGTAATATTAATTTGAGGTTCTTATCACAACAAGTGCCCTCCTTTGTACCCATCACCCATTTAGCCCATCCGCCCAGCCACCACCCCCCTCCAGCAGCCCTGTTTGTTCTCTATAGTTAAAAGTCTGTTTTATGGTTTGCCTCTCTCTGTTTTTTTT
>NC_048228.1:88957096-88972290 GCF_002007445.2 Ailuropoda melanoleuca | reverse complement strand
TTTGCTGTGTCCCAAAACTAGCATCCCCAAAGCCATGCCTACTGACTCTAGACCTAAGGAAATGTTACATACTCACACTTTCTTTATTATTGCACGAACTATGCTCCTTAAAGAAATCCTCAGAGTAGGTGATTGTGGATTTAAGGTTTAGAAATAGCATCAGCAGTGAAAATGAAGTCTTTATTGAAGTCTTAATAAAGTCTTTTTGGTGACAATATATTACTCCAATTTCATACAAGCCAACTCCTAAGGCACATAACTTTGAGTTAGTTCATTTTGGTAGCATTAAGTAGTATAACAGTTCTCAAATAGGATATATATTCACAATGATGGGTGGAGGAAGGAATGAGGTAGAATTATAGTTAAGGTTCTTGAGAATTTTATATACCATGATGTTTATCAAGATACCACCTTAGAGCAAAAAGTAGTGAATTTAGGTCCCACAGGTGGGTATCTATCTCTGCAGCATATCACAGGAGGGGAAAAACATCTGAGAGCCAAAATCCCTCTCTAAAGGGTCTTGCCTTTTCCATCCACACATCCATCATGTATATATATTATGGAGTCCCGATTATGTTCATGGATTACATCGGAGACTTAATTCTGCTTTAATCTATGAGATCCTTAATGTCTCGGAATCACTCTATACCTGTTTCCTTCTCTGGGTAATGAGGGAATGCACTCGAATGACCAAGACTGTGGCTGGAAGGACCTTCATTTTCTAAGTGACCCAATCGACTGCTTCAGCACTTTGAAAGCCTCCTTTATTTTCCTATTCTTGCTATTATATATTGTTTGTTGCCCTGAGAAAAGCTGAGTTTACAGTTTTCACTGAAAAATTAACTCCTGCACTTTACTATACAACAGCATTTCTAGTCTTAGTAAATGTGCATTCTGTGAGTTTAAAAGAAAGTCATCCTTAGCTGCCATCAGAAGCAGCAAGGTGGGAAAGGCAGAGAAGCTCCCATATGTCACGTTCCTATGTTGATGCTTACAAATAACGAGCAGGATACATTCAAAGTAGTCAACAACCAGCAGAGTAACACATTAGCTAGTGGGAATAGAAACCTAACCAATTCAAGCACCCATGGGCCAGTGGGCTGTTTGGGTGCCTGATGACCGAGGACTAGGACTGATTTCAAAAATCTAATATTATTCTTTTTAAAAATGCAAAGCATGTGGATGATTATGTTTGCAGCGTAACTTTTATTTCCTGCTAAACAGTCATATATCTTTTGCTCTCAGTTTGTTTTAGGCAGAAACTCCATGACAATCAAGTTATCTTCCTATATAGTCCTACTTACTAATTTTTTAGTTCTGAGTACAGCTTCCCCCATGGTGCCTTTGCCTGGGGCACGATGCTACACAGAAAACTAAATAGAAAAACTGCCATGAGCTTTGCAAATATCATCAATGGCAATTTAATGTGTTTTTTAAATAGAACATACTCCATCATGAATTGTATGCTCCCAGAATATTCTTTTTGCTTGTTTGCTTCAAGTTTTTATTTAAATTCCAGTTGGTTAACATACAGTGTAATATTAATTTCAGGTGTAGAATTCAGTGATCCATCACTTACATGCAACAACCAGTGCAGAATATTTATTTTTTAAATTAGATGGCTGCTTATGTTAGAGAAATGACTAAAGCTCTTAAGGACTTTGTGCTTACTCTGTGAATAATTATTTAAAAATAGGTTTAAAAACAGGATAGTCAATGTTCTCAGGTTCCAGGGAGAATGGACACTCATAGATATTACTATAAGGTGCTATGCTTTTAAATGTTATTTTATCTTATTTTCACTTTTAGTTTTCAGATTTACACCCTTTATGATGATCTCAGGTACATAGTCTTACTTCATGTTGTATAAAAATCAATATGCAATTTAGAAATTGTCTTTTAATTTATTCATCAGGCTCTCATGCATACTGAAAGCATATTGCTACTCACTGAGAAGAAGAGAAAAAGAATTTTTCCTTCTGCAATGATTCATATTTTCTCATTTTATAATGATATTCAGCCTCTTAAGAAACTAATTCAGACATGGGAAAATAAAGCTCATCACGGTACCCAGGGCATAAGAGAAAAATCCTAATGAAGCTTGAATCAGAAGGTGTTTGAGGGTGAACGCTTGAAGTGATTTAAAGTTTAAAATATAGAAACTGCAATTGATGTTGCAATTTTCAACCATGTTAGGTTTTACAGATTTTTCACAACTTGAGCAGTTTGAGTAAATGACCAATTCAAAGACTTAAAGTATTGAATTCCTATTATGGGCAATGAAGCCAAACTGTGTGAGCAGTGTGTCTCTGTACTTTTCCAGGGGTTATTTACTGGGTCATCTAGACCAGTGGTTTTCAAAAGCTAGTCCTCAGGCTAGGGGCATAAGAATCATCTAGGTTGTTTCTTAAAGATATGGATTCCTGGACCCCACTCAAAACTGCCTCAAAATCATCAGGAGTGGCTCTAGATATTAGTATTTTTAAGAAGCTCTCCTGGTAATGCTGTTGCAGATGCATTTCAGCATAATTTTCACAGAGTTCCACATGATGTATTTCAGCCTTGCTTTGATATTTGATAAGAGAAAAAGAGAGAGGTAAGGAATGACAAAACTGCTTTCCCCTAATGGGTCCACAATGCATAGACACGATGCACAAAGCTTCCTGACAGATGCGATCTCTCCAAGCTCTAAGCCATTACTTTCCTCAGCCATCATTTGTTACCTTTTGGTGAACTCATTCTGTGATTTGAGGGGACATAGATGCCCCAAATCTGTGTGAATAACAGCTTTAGAAGTTTTGAGCTGCTTTTCTATTTGTTGGGAGCAGCAGAATTTCTCAGACCCCTTGACTACTTTTTACTTGACAAAATGACACAATAAACAAGATTGATACCAAGGTCTTTTAGATAATTGTGCGGGGAGAAGCTTCAGGGGCTGTACATTAGTTCTACTATATTTGTCAACAGTTGAGTTAAGTGATCCACAAGAAGTCATTTGAAACAAATGACTCTAGATTTATTTTAACACCAGTGTTGATAATAGCATTCAGCACTGGCTTAGCTTAGCACCATGAATGGACTTGAAATCTTACATAGTCCATGACCGTTAATCACAGCAAAGAAATTTGGAAAGGAGGTAAAGAGCAAAGGATCCAATTCATTCTGTCTCTAATATATGCTTACCTAGACTCAGAGAATAGAATAATTTGTTTTAAAAGAAAAACCCAATCGAAAGGCTTCCATTATACTCTGTTGAACCCCTCTCAAAACTACAAATCCATTTTCTTTTGGAGATTGCACCTAAAATATTTGCCATTTTATTCTTGTATGTCTTAGCTTTGTAAGCCAATACTCTACATGCGGGACAGGTGACACTGGAATCCACCTTTTGCACTAGTGACTATTGTTTTATTTTTATTATCCTGAAATATAATTAGGAAAAAAAAGAGTAAAATATTTTTACTTTCAGCTGAATTTTTGGTCTTTTAAGTCTATGAACTGATTTTAGACTTCAAGTTTACTTGCGTCTTTAGTGCTACCACTGCAAATTGTACATATCTGAAAATGTACATATCGCCAAGACTACACCGAGGAAGTTCGAAAAGAGGATTTGCTTATTACCTTTCCCCCTGAGTGGATTACTTATTTGGGATAACCTGGAAACATATTACTCCTTAAAAGGACAAGCCTAAGTTTAACTACTGTCAGGAAACCTAGACTGGAAGATATATTAAAATGTTACCTTTTAAGGGGCGCCTGGGTGGCTCAGTCCTTAAGTGTCTGCCTTCAGCTCAGGGCATGATGCTGGCGTTTTGGGATCGAGCCCCATGTCAGGCTCCTCCGCTGGGAGCCTGCTTCTTCCTCTCCCATTCCCCCTGCCTGTGTTCCCTCTCTCGCTGGCTGTCTCTCTCTCTGTGTCAAATAAATAAATAAAATCTTTAAAAAAATAAAATAAAATAAAATATTACCTTTTAAGAATTTACAGACTATTGTATTGTTATTTGAACAAGCCAACATGTATCTTAGATTCCTATGAGTCAGGCACTATGTTAATTCCTAGGCTTATAAAATACCAATAAGAGTGCATACCGGCTTAAAAAGACCTGACAACGTAATGCTACTTCGTCGTTTACATTCAGTGCTTACAGGTTCCCAAAGATCACATGACCAGGCTTGCTCTTAATGTTTTAGGAGTAAGAGCAGGACAAGAGTAAAATTGGCAGTATAAACATTTAAAAATTTTGTCAGGTTTAAAAAGTTTGAACAGAATTTCTTCTTTCCTCCTACCTTGAAAAAATAGCATTATAATAACCTGGCTGTAGGTGTGAACTTGGACTTCTCTGACTTCATAGGCACATTCACCATTTTCCCAGGTCTGGCTTCGGTCTGTATTACAAGGGTGTTTGTCCACAGTCATATGTGTTGATACCCAAGATCTCATGTCCAACTTGAGTGACAGCTTCCTCTCAGCTATCCTTGGATCTGGGACTGCAGACATTGACAACACAGTCTACCCATGGGCCTTGAGAAATAATAGTTTGTGTGTGTGTGTGTGTGTGTGAGAGAGAGAGAGAGAGAGAGAGAGAGAGAGACAGAGAGAGATTTTCATGTTATATTAACATGGAAAAGATAAGGAAGGACGAAACCAGTTCCGAATTTTGGTTTAATCTCAGACAAGAAAGGTAAGGTAGTAAAAGAGAGCAATACAAATGACTGATTAAATATAAACCATCCATTACACACAATCAGAAAATGTGGTATAATTAATTTATTTAAAATGACTTACGTGCATGTAATACATAAAGAAAAACACAAAAGGAAGCTATCAATATGTAAGGGGATTATTTTAGGGTTGTGAGATTTTAGGTAATTTTTAACTTCCTTCCATATAAAAATACACTGTTTTTAATACAATGAACATAAATTATAATAGACACCTCATTGTTGGAAAAGAGTATATTCTTTAGAATGAAATATATGTGGGTCCTATGCTTACAAACTGTAAATTTAGGCCAACTAAATCTCTGTCAGTCTTTGTTAAAAGATTGTCAGTGTGTAAAAGGTACATACTATTAGTATCTTTCTCAAAGGATTGTGTGGGTCATCTAAATAAAGGCTTAGCACAAGATCTGGCATATGATAACCAGAAATCAAAAGTGTGCTGCTATCATCATCATTACCATCATAATCATTATATTAATTAAATTGCAATGATCTAGATTCTATCCCTGGATATCAACATGTCTCAGCAAGATTAGTGATGGCAGAACAGACAATTTTCTTATTTGAATCTATTTACCTGATGTTAAGTCTAAATTGGGAACCAGAGTAGTCAAGCCATAGCTCTGCCATGAACTAGCTTTGCGATCTTGGGCATAACATCAACTCTCTTGACTTTCATTTCCACATAGATGTTAAAAATTAGAAAAGATGAATCCCAAGCCTTTATCATTTCGGATGCCAATGTAAGTCATGCTGTAAGTGTTTTATACATGACTTCTATAATTCACTGTGATCAACACACTCAGGTCAACATCATTTCTTCTCCGGACTCATAGGAGCTTTCTGCCTGGTTTCCTTATTTTGCCTTGGACTCTCATTAACCCACTTTCTACACAGTAGCTCGATTGATGTTTTGAAAATGAAAATCTTATCATGCTATTCTATAGCGTACATCCAGCCATGCACTTGGAATAAAACCCAAATGTCTTATCATGGCCTACAGTATCCTGATCAACTTAACCCTTAGTGGGACCACCATCTTATCTAGAGTCACTGTCCGCCTATTATCCATGTTCCAAATACACGGATATTCTCCCTCTTGCCCAAATAGTCCAGGTTCATTTCCAATTCAAAGCCTTTAAATAATCAACTTCTTCTAATTAAATGCTCTTTTCCTGAGCCATTGTTTGGCTGGTTCTATTTTACTCATTAGATCTCATCTTAAATACCATATCCTTAAATGGTCATTCTTAAACACTTATCAAAAGACCTGCCTTCTGCTACTACTGGCTGCCCCAATTTGTCTGATTTTTATTCCCCTGTTAGGTTCCTAAACGCTTGAACTGATTTTATTTTTATTTATTTATTTATTTATTTTTATTTGAACTTGAAATTTATTTATTATATTGGAATCTGGAAACATTTCACATATTACCACATACATATGTCTATCACATAAGTCATGTATTAAATGCCTGAAGTCCTACTATGGGCAAGGTTCCATGTGAGACATAGGAGGATACAAAAGTGAGTAAGGCATGGAAAGAGTTTCTCTCTAAGAGGTTTACAATCCAGTGAACAAATACACAAATAATTGTAACATAAAACAATACTAGTGCCATAGAAAAGGCTGAAATATTGCTGGTGGCTTGGAGTTCAAAAGAAAAGCATGTATTATTTACCCGCCTTAAACTATTTAGCAAACCATTTAAGTCCGTAATACTAAATTAGAAAACAAGGGGTTGGTGCTTTAGCATTTCGTGTGTTGGGAGATAATCAGCTTGATTACAGGCTTGAATGCCTTAAAGAAAAGTTAATAATTTGCTTGAACTGATTTTAAATATTTTGGTTTGTTTGTTTATTTATTTTTGTTTTCTCCTATCTAGATTTTTTAGTTTCAAGAGAGGAGAGATTGTTTTAGTCCAGATATCCTTTCTGTCTCCAAAATCTAGAATGGTAGCCGATGATAGAAGATGTTGAATAATATTTGCTAATTAGATGAGTACAAAGGAGAGAATGGCTAAGTGGATAAGTAAACAAGTGAACTGTGAACGAGTAAGTGCGTGTGTGTGGAGACATGCATACTCTGTAATTTGATAATATCCAGCACTATCATTTAACTTGGTTCTGACAGGCTTTTTCCTTCAACATAAACACAGATTTCTAAGCTACGAGGGGCCTGGGGACAAAAACAGGGCCACAGCTGCGCTGTGTTTTCCAGATGGTGTTTGTCAACAGCATCATAACTGTTTATTACTTGAATGGGAATTTTCCAATAAATACCACCATCACGGGGGAAGAAAGGACTGGTGACCTTACTAGTGTTTTGAATTCATCAAATATATCAAACTATCTCAAAAGTTTGGGGTTTGACGTAACACTAAATGCATTTTTGCCAGATACTGTCAACTTTCATTTAAAAATCCATTTCAGGTCACAAACTTGATTGTGTCCTTTCCTCTTGGGTCAACTACTACACGGGCCCGACTTTACGTGTGTAATTGCAGCTGGCCTTCTGTGCCTGCCCTGTTGTGCATTGCTGCCCTCTGTTGTTTACAGTTCTAATAGTAGAGTTAAATCTTCCTCTGATTTTGTAGGTGAGACAGAAATTTCAAACTATGATTGATCTTATGTAACCTTTGCTCCTGTACAGAGCATTATTTTTGCCCTTAAAAAAAATGTCCTGTCAGATGGCAAGGACTATTGGCCAAACTAAGATTTTGTAATGTTCTGTTTCTAACAATGTGTTTCAGGTTCCTAGGGAGCGGAATATATATACATTTGTTCCTCTAAATTTTAACTCAAAGCATGCTCGTACACGAGATCTCTCGTATATTGGCAATGTAAGTTATGATCACTTTGTTAATTCCAAGAAGTCCTAGAATAACCCAGTATACCTCAAGGCATGGCTCACATGGCAGTAATAGGAGAAGAAATGGCCAGTTCTGAACTTCTGTGGCAAGCAAGGCATTTTGTAATATTCTTTACCAATGTTATAATACTAAATCTTAGAATTTAAGTCCCACATGGGTGAGATGTATTTCTAGTGCCTATTAAGTGTCTAACATAATTACGGGGCATAGATGTGTTAATCTGATTTTACAGATGGGAAAATTGAGTTTTACAAGTTTGGTAATGTGTTCAAGGTCAAGATTCTGGAAGTTGTGAAGCCTGACCTTGGGTCTGACTGAATCAGAAGCTCATTCTTCTTTCAGTATGTCACCTGATGGCAAGCCTTACAACTTTGGTTCGAAAGTATTTACGGAATGTAAAATTAAAAAAAAATCACTGTTGACGAGGCATCAACTAGCTTGCACAACCACCCTGAGTAGTATCTGCAGCTGATAATTTCACGCCAAAATATCACAGTCTTGCTTTGTATATGTCAATAACTCTCTCACTAATTAGTTATTAGCTCTTTGGATATATCAGACATACTGTTCTTTACAAATACTGAACTTAATAAAATGGCATCTCTATCCTCACTTAACTCCCAATTCTACTTTTCTTTTCTTTTTTATATATCTAACGTGTGTGGACAATCTTCTTAATTAATTAATCCAAAATTTTAAATCATTTTGAGTTTTCAGCATTGGTACAACTAATTTAATTTTTACCAAAATTTGTATGGTGATAATTTTTAAAAATATTTTATCTATTTATTTGAGATAGAGAGGGCATGGGGGGCACAGAGAGAGAGGGAGAAGTAGGCTCCCTGCTGAACAGGGAGCCCCTTGTAGGGCTTGATCCTAGGACTCTGGGATTATGACCGGAGATGCTTAAGCATCTGAGCCTCCCAGGTGCACTGTATGGTGACAATTTTTAAAAAAATAAAGTTTCTATCCCCCAAAATAAAAATAAATTATGTATCACAACTCTAGATGGGCTTAAAAGTTTCTATTAAAGCACTGGCCAAGAGAAGTATTTATATGTGTATATATATATATATATATATATATGGCAAATATATAAATAAATATATATTTATTCATATATATTTATTCTCAAGATATATATATATATATAATATATGCGTGTGTGTGTATACACACACACATATATAAATAATATTATATATATAGTTGTTAGGTAGTCCAAATAGGCCAGATGAGATATTAGTCACAATTTATGCTAAACGTTCTTTCTTTTAAGTGAAACTGGTAGGTGGCTTCACCGTTAACAAGTGATTCAGTGATTAATGCATACTTCTCAGTTGCTTTAGACCGATCCATTGTAATTGTTAAAGTATGATGAAAATACAAACACACCATATCATTTCTGTTTTCGATATTACTACTTTTTAAGAATATCGTTCACAGGGTAACATCTTTCTATTCTTCTACCAGATCTTCTTTTGAAAATAGAAGCATTTGCTGTCACTTTGCCTCCCATTAATTTTGAGTTGAAATGCTAGAATGTCATGACTTACCTTGCACAATGGAAGAAAGGAAAAAAAAATAGCTAATTTATCCCACACCACTACAAATGTAATTACCAAAGGTCTATCTGAATACTGCTTGTGTATTATTCCATCCAGAATATGGCACATAGCAGGCACATGGTCCATGTGTTACTGCTTTGTCCTAACACACCTGAAAGCAAGTGTGAGTTTTACTTATTTTACACCCCTGTTGCACCACTTACTACCTTGTGATCTTAGTTGAGCCAATGTCTCTGAATGTACATTTCTTATGAACTTCAATGGATTATTACCAGCCTTAGTGACCTCAGAGGATTGTTTTGGGAATCACGAGGAGATCATATTTGTAAAAGTGCTTCATAAACTCTAACATCACATATAAATAGATGCTATTTTGCCTGTAACCCTGAGTAGAGAACATGATGTGGTATAAAGATCACAATTCTAGTAGTATTCTTATTAGCTATGAAATCTTCAATCAGCTATTAATCTCTTGATTTTCAGTTCCTATGCTCTGGCTACTGCCTATGTCTCCTGTCATATCCTGTGCCGTTATATGTATCTCACTGAGATTTGGCCATTCTGTCATTGGTCCAGTTCATCCAAGATACTGAGCAATCTTGCCTCAGGGCCTTTGCACATATTCTTCATTGACCTGGAAGACTTTTTCTACTATTCCCATTCTTGGGGTTTTAGCTTAAACATTATTTTAACAGAGTAGCATTCATTGGCTATCCGATTTAAAAGAAATTCCCCCCAGTCCTCCACTATTTTATCCTCTTCCTGCCTTGCTCTAGGGTTTATCATTCCCAAGTTTTGAGTTGAGAAGCACCTACATCTTTGAAAAAAAAAATCTTAACTGTAAACATGATGACTGCCAATTATTTTGTTCTTATAATGTGATTTATTTCTCATTCATGAAAATCCCATTGGACTGAATGGGATTTTCATGAATGGGAAATAAAATTTTATTGGTCAATCCACTGAGATCTCAGTGTTTTTTTGTTGTGATAGTTATTACTTGCCCTGCCTAGCACAACTACAGAAGCCATATTTTTTTTTAAAGATTTTATTTATTTATTCAACAGAGATAGAGATAGCCAGCGAGAGAGGGAACACAAGCAGGGGGGAGTGGGAGAGGAAGAAGCAGGCTCATAGCAGAAGAGCCTGATGTGGGGCTCGATCCCATAATGCCGGGATCACGCCCTGAGCCGAAGGCAGATGCTTAACCGCAATGCCACCCAGGTGCCCCCAGAAGCCATATTTTTAACTACTCAGTTATACAGTGTCCTTCAGGAAATTAAAAGGTGAGAAGTGGGCTTCAATTCATTAAATGTGCTTTGCACTATGGAAATATTTGTGATGTCATCTTATTTTCAATATTTTATTAGGGCTCAGAAAATATTCACTGTTGTGAATAAGCAAATTTGAATAAATTGATATACTTTATGTAATTCCAGGTTTTACAAAAATATTTAAAAGCCTTATCATCTTAGCTTTGTCCCTTCATTCAAAAATATTGGAGGAAAAATGTACAGACTACACTTAAGTAATCTGAGAAGAGCAATACAAGAAAAGAGGCATCTCTTTTTTTAAAAAAGATTTTATTTATTTATTTGACAAAGAGAGAGACAGCCAGTGAGAGAGGGAACACAAGAAGGGGGAGTGGGAGAGGAAGAAGCAGACTACCAGCAGAGGATCCTGATGTGGGGCTCGATCCCAGAAAGCCGGGATCACGCCCTGAGCCGAAGGCAGACGCTTAACGACTGAGCCACCCAGGTGCCCCAAGATAAGAGGCATCTTAACGTAATATATATTTTCCTTCTGTTCTTGCCTGGATCAATGATAGGCTGTCTGAAGGTAGTCCATATTTACTTTCACCAACCCCTCTTTTTTATATAGAAAGGATTATAGTTGCCTAAAGAAGATTCTAGCTCTCATATTTGCTATGTTTCACAAGGCATCTTTACTCCTAAAGAGACAAGACTGAATTCTTTCTACAACTATATAGATATTTTTAGAGGGACAGGAAGATGGGAAACACAAATTCATGCTTAGGTTTTGGTTATCAGATATAGATTAACTGAAATCAAAAGGGTATCTAATTAAAAATTACCTCTGAGCCACATNGAGGGACAGGAAGATGGGAAACACAAATTCATGCTTAGGTTTTGGTTATCAGATATAGATTAACTGAAATCAGAAGGGTATCTAATTAAAAATTACCTCTGAGCCACATAACAACACATGACACTTTTAATTCTGCAGTTCTTGTGGAATGTTGCAATATATCTAATTTGTGACATTTTTATTCAAAAGAAAGCCCAGAGATGCTGGCTCACTTTCTAAGGAGAGTAGAGTCGATTAGTGGCACAAGTGTAGTGCAAGCTCAAGGAAATCACAAATGCTGTTGGAAAATTCTGGAACCTCTCTTGGCTTACAAACTGACTCCCAACTAAGCCATGTGCCTACGAAGTAAAATTGACTGTTCAGAATGTTGTTAGTGTTATAGCTCAATTAATATTCCTTTGTTTTGTTTCTTCTGTCTTGGAAAATGTGAGGACTAAATGAGATAACACACCCTGTGTAGAAGAATGCCTGGCTCTATGGAGACAGACAAGTAATGGTAGTCCTTTTTCCTCATACTCTCTCACCATTGTTATTTCTTCTTTTTGGGAAAAAAAAAAACTGTAATTCTTTTCTATCTTGATTTTCCAATAACAGCAAGTCCAATTTCTTTTATACTTTTGGTATTTAGGGCTATTCATTGCTTTCTACTGAACAGTTGGGATATATTCTCCTTCTACTTGCTTCCACCTACATCATTTTATTTTCTCTTCACAACCTGTGACTAGGTCTTTTACTAATTCCATTTTAGAGGAGAGAAAAAAGATCTAAAGAAGTAAAATGACTTGCTCTAGGCCATAAAATAAGTGATGAGGCTAGGAATAAAATCCAGAAATTAAGATTTTGATTCTTTTGAATTCTAATGAATTTACTAGATTAAGGAGTTCCTCGGCTTACGTCATCCACTGAAAATACACTGAGGTACATTTTCACTCAAATACACAAGTACATGAACAGAGTCTTGACATGTGCTTGTGTGATTAGCCTTGCTCTCTTGTGCCTCTTTAACACAAGATTTTTTTTTTTTTTATAGGAAACTATTGCCCCTTTAGTCTGGGCCCTACAGAGAGCACGCATGGAACAGACCTGAACTAACGCTTAGAGAGAAACCAAGGCCAACTCACTTACCTCCCTCTTGAAGGACAGTTGCCCACCCACTTGCACACAACCAAGAACAGCCATTCTGCTACATGTGGGTGAATAAGAATAAATGACTGCTGTTTTAAACCACTGAGTTTTGAGTGATTTATAACCTAATATTAGTTGAGCACGCGCACACACACACACACACGTACACAGAAGTCACTGTCCTGACAAGTGTCAACAGTGAATAAGCTTCGGATAATTCGAGAGAAAGGCTGCAATGCTAACAGACCCGTGTGCTAAATTCAGGATCTTCGATATGATCTAATATATAATAAATTTAGAGTCTCTGTATCTCAGGATTATCTCAGTTTTAAATTACGGAAAGCCTGAAACAATCTGGTTTAGCAAAGATAGTACATAAGACGGAACAGCTCAGAAGGGTCTCTAGTTCCCAAGAGAACTTCATCAGTGACTCCGAGATGCCAACCAAATTGACCTAACAGCTCTGCTTCCTCTGAGAGCATCTAGTCCTCGGACTGCACATCGTGAGACCTTGGAATTCCCAAGCTCTTGCTTCCGGAATACCACAGTCTTGAGTCTCACACACCTGAATCACCAACCCGCGTGGAGATGTGAAAGTCTTTCCCCGGCACTCTCAGAAAAACTTTAAGATTCAGTCTGATTAGATAGACCTGAGTCACATGCCCGCATCTCCAAAACTGTGAACTGTTGTAATTGGCTTAATCTTGAAGCTAAATCCTGAAGTTTCCCATGTGACTAATCCCATTCACATCATCTGGGCAGAAAACAGAGATGACCATGCCACTGTGCCTGTTAGCCTTTTCATTTACACTCCACATAACATGAAGAGAAAAATAAGCCATGGAAATGTATGATTGACTCCTGACAAGGAATGGCTTGAAGAGGAAGGAAGGGTTAGTTAAGATCACTGTGGGCTTGCACAGCTTTGAGTATTTTCTAGTTTGAACAAGTTCCACCGCATTTTGCAAACACTTTGATATAATTGAAGACCACAAGGCAGACTTTTCAGGAAGTCCAGACCATTGTTTTGATGATTATTCCCATTTGAAAAGATGAAATATCCATGCCACCACAGAGGCTTCCAAGCTAAAGCTGAGCTGTTATCTGGATGATTTACACATGGAGAACAGTCAGCCAAACGATACGACATACTACTCACTGAGGGTGTGCCAAAAGCTGAGCGGGCTCTTCCTGTGGATGCTATGGAAATTAAACATAAAAATCAAGTTTGAAGCACATAAAATAAATTACCTGGAGAATAATTATTTAAAAAAAAAAAAGAAAAAAGAAGACCAAGCTCATATTTTAGTCATCAAATATTATACATACGAAAACTTTGAAAACACCAATATCCATTGATACAACACTTAGTGAGCCCAAACTGTATGTTCAAGTGTGTACTAAGTGCTCTATATCGTTAAGTCCTCATAACCATAATACCATTATTTTCATCTTCCATGAGCAACTAGTCAAGCCATGTGGCCCTTAACTGGTAGAACCAAGATTGCACCCCTATTGTCTTGTATCAGTCTGAATGTCCCCAAGACACACGCTAATGCCAAAGAGGTACAGACTATTCCCACAGAATAAGGTAGTAAACTAGGTGGAGTGAATTTATCTCTAAATACTTCTAAACAGCATATTTTGGTCTGAGTTTTGAAAATAAAAATCGATGTGGGTTTAGGTGAAGAGCAGAGGGGAACTATAATAGGCCATTTTGATATCCTGAAACTATCAATTTCTCCAAATTCTCTAATATCTTTATTTAAAAAAAACAAAACAATCCATGGGGTGCCTGGGTAGCTCAGTCAGTTAAGCATCCAACTCTTGATTTCAGCTCAGGTCATGGTCTCAAGGTCATGAGATTGAGCCCCGTGCTGGGATCCACGCTCAGTGTGGAGTCTGCTTGAGATTCTCTCTCTCAGCTCTCTGCCCGAACCCCACCCATACTCTTTCTCTCTCTAAATGAATAAATAAATAAAATATTTAAAGGTAACAATAATTATAATAATCCACTTAGGTGTATGTTTGGCATGGTAAGGCCTTGTGTACTATTGCTTAATACTTATTTGTTGAATAAAAGTGACATTCAAAATGGCCTAAGCCATTTATCAGAAACTTATTTTTATTGTAATCTACCTGGCATAGGATTAGCCTAATTCTTAAAATTGAAGGAACTCTGACATTTTTTGGTAAAATTTAAATTTTGATGAGTTTATGTTACTTAAAATGATTAGGAACTAAAAACTACTCACAAGTGTTTGTTAAACAAAGCTATTTTATTGTTGAAGCCTCAAAACCATATAGTTATAATTTTTAGTACATAAAAGGAGCTTTATTAATGATAAGATGACAATAAATATATTTTTAGTTGTAAATAACTTTAAAATAATCATTGTGTATACTCGTACATTTAAACTACATAAATTCAATATTGTATTTCAACATTTTTTAGTTCTCTTTCTACTGATTAAAATGTGAAAGTAGGGGTGCCTGGGTGGCTCAGTTGGTTGGGTGTCTGCCTTCGGCTCAGGTCATGATCCCAGGGTCCTGGGATTGAGTCCGTATCGGGCTCCTTGCTCTGCATGGAGCCTGCTTCTCCCTCTCCTTCTGCCTGCTGCTCCCCCTGCTTGTGTTCTCTCTCTCTCTGTGTCAAATAAATAAAATAAATAAAAGAATAAAATCTTTATAAAATGTGAAAGTGCATCGAGACCACCCCACAGGAATCTGTGGGTATGTGTATTGTCATTTATTGTAGGGTTTTTGCCATTGTTGTTATTTTGCATTTTATATAGTA